>NC_048307.1:52984192-53118240 GCF_013100865.1 Trachemys scripta elegans
ACAAAGACTGTGAATGGCTATCCAACTACAGAAACAGTTTCTCCTCCCTTGGTGTTCACACCCCAACTGCTAGCAGAGCACCTCATCCTCCCTGATTGAACTAACCTCGTTATCTCCACACTGATATATACCTGCCTCTGGAGATTTCCATTACTTGCATCTGAAGAAGTGAGGTTCTTACCCACGAAAGCTTATGCTCCCAGTACTTCTGTTAGTCTCAAAGGTGCCACAGGACCCTCTGTTGCTTTTTACAGATTCAGACTAACACGGCTACCCCTCTGATACTTATTCCAGAGTATGTTGCTCCTGACAGACTGACAATATCCTGGACAAACCGTATGGAATTAAGATAAACTTCACTGAATTAAATTAAAACTTATTGACTTAGGTTTAATATCTTTGGGGTCCCTTGTATTAAAAATGCAATTGTTGTGTTATAAGATTGTATGTAACTTCTAGGGAAGTGACTAATGTAAATATTAGGAACTCCAAAGAACTGTTTCGCACAAGATGTGTGAAGTGGGTTTCCTAGGAGGTTCTCGGGAGGCCTGTTGAAACTATACCCTGGAGAGACCCTTTATTTATTCCTGGAAACTCCAGATCAGAGACCCCTAAACAGTATAAAAAATGGACTAAACTTTTTGTGAGGGTGCATGATCTGAGCAGATGAACTTGAAACAACAGTGAAACCCCTTGGGTGGGGTTTTGAAGGGCTGTTCCTTACAGAACCAATGTTAGGTTTGAGGTGATATCTGGTAAGCTTATTAGCATGCATGTAGATTCTTTTAGTGTTTTAATGGGTTCTCTATAGTTCTTTCACCTTAAGAATGAAATTGGTTCGCATAAGAAGCTCTGTGTGGTATCTTATAACTGTTGGTAATCACTCTGTTATTAGTCTCTGAAGAGAAGGCAAGGGAAGCTTGCTTAGGCAGCCTTTTGCTGAGAATAAAGCAGGGTAGGCAGGGAACTGTTAATCATGGAGATAGTCTTGTCAGGAGGGAGAGAGACAGGGTCTCCACCCAAGAAAGACAAAAGCTAAGGAGCTTGGAAGCCTGACAGTGAGTGTCCTTGCTGAACCACTAAGGGTGCAGTTGCCCTGAACTGTGACACAACCCATTGGCCATGTTCTCCAGGTGCACTCTCCCTTGTTGAAGCAATGAGCTATCCATACCTTCAGAATGGACTGATAGAGGAAAAGATTAGGGAACTTGATAAATGCGGATGTAAAAAACATCTTTGTGCACAAACTGGACCATGTTACTTGTAATCAGTAAAGGTAGCAATCCCTCTAACTGGTTACAAATACAAGGAAAAGTGTGGGCAGGATTTCTTGGCCTTTGTATTGGGGATCCCATGATTCCTTGTTTGCAGAATTGTGTGGTGGAAATGTGGAATATCTAATCTCTCCATTTTAGAGTAGAAGTATCTAGTTTTCATGGGAACAATGGAAAAATTTTAAAATATGAATTAATTCAGGGATGTTTTCCCAAACTTTCAGATGAGCTGAACCTATAATTGAAAAGCATGAGCTATCAAATTAATCTTCGTCTCTGAAGTATATTGTGATGACAATGATTTTACGTGTCAAAATCATTTTATAGATTATTTTAGCAAAAACTTCTAGCTGGCAGGCTTACTTATCTACCGTTATTGGATGGAATGGGAAAAAACTAACTTTGACTGGTTTCTGTACCAAGGGTCACTGCGGTGGGGAACTGGTCACGTAGGCAGCTCTTCGCTACTCACCACCCACTTCCCCTAGTGTTGTCACCTCAGATTCTTGCCCATAAAGGAAAAAGTGAAGACTAACAACATTGCTTAAGCAAAATTACTGCTCACTGCCCAACGCTTCAGCTGCTTTCTGTGTGCAAAATAATGGGGCTTCCCTTCTTGCACCCCTCTGACTTTTATCCTTTTAGCTTGCTTGTTGCAGCTGTTCAGACTCCATTACTAGTACACTATTAAAGGTGATTGGGGAGAGAGAGACACTTAAAGAAGCGGAGAGATCTTTCAGCAGATGAAAATTTAAGGCTAAATTACTAAGCAAAGGACTTTTTTTCTGTCCACAATTTTTTTCAAACTAGTATTAATATAGATTAAGCTTTGCAAAAAATGGAATGGTATATCAAGATTTTTAAAGAAAAAAACAAATTAAAATACAAACTAAACAGAAATATCAAATTGTTAAGCTTGCAAAATTCAATTTCCAATGACTGTGCTGGGATTTTTTTGGCAACCTATTTTTTTTTCATTAAAACGCATGTATCTATGAAATTTGTAACAAGATGTGTCGCTCTTGAATTGGGCTTGTCATCCAGAAGCGGATTCATCAGGCATCTGACTAGACCTCTTACACATATACCATGATCTATGGATCAACAGTTGCCTATATATTGAGTAGCTTTATCTTTGTACTAAGAGTAGAATTCTGCTCCATGCTATTCAGAGGAAAACATCTAATTTACATAACATTCAGTAAACCCTGTTTCCCAGAGGACTAGTTCTTCCTTCTAAACAGGATGTTTGGGTCTTAATTTTAAAATTTATTCTCAAGAACTCCGTTTGATAAATGGCTAATTAGTCTGCTTTGTGTTAGTGGTAATAAATTGTGTAAGCCTTAGCAATCTGTCATTTTTAGAGCAACGGGCTTGGTGTTTCTAAGTAACAAAAATATAAGGTTGTTTGCGAGATTGGTTATTGCATATTAAATATCCCTATTTGAATGTTAGCTTTCATTAATATAGTCCAGCAGACAGGATATATGATGAAATACAAATATTGTGAATAGAAAGCTACCTCCTATTAAATTACAAATTAGCTTTACAGAGGAAGCTGGGAAACGGAACACTTTGAAGAAATTTGTTGCGACAAAATCCCCTTCTGGTAAAAACATTATTTTTTTTAATATCTGGTTATCTTTCCAATAAAGAAACACTTGTGTAAACTATCCACTGTATTCTAGTAACATCTGGTAAGCAAACATTGATGCATTTTCGGCTGAATTGTAGTTTGTTCTTGAATAGGGATATTTGGGGCTAAATATGATTTGTAGTTTACCTATATTATATTTGAATAGGCTTTAAGTGCTTCCCATGACTAATTTTCTTTTTTTGGAGTGATATAAAATACGTGTTTCTTTTTCCAAAATAAAATTCTACAAATGTACTTAAACCATGCACCTAACTTTGCCTTTTTGTGATATTTTTAATCTAAAAGCTGTAGTAAAAACAATATAATGCAGTTTTCATAATACAGTAATTGCAAAAGGTATTTGAAATGTGAGAACATGACCAAGGTAGACATGAGAAGTTTTTATTTTCAGAATATTCAGGAAAACAAGAAACAGAGTTATTGGTATCTACTGAAATGTTCATATCGGGAGACTGTGTAAGCCTTAGTATGACCCGCCTACTGCAAGCTTATTTCCTTCATCTCCTAGTTGTGGAACCTACTCACAACCATATTAAGAAAGCAGACTTCTTTGCTACAAAGGGGATAGCAAGTCATGATATCGGCTCTGTTACCTTTGACCTCCTGTGGTTGAAGAGTGTATGCTGAGACACACTATTCTCATACCTTTTTCTCACCTGAAGGAACAGGAGCTGCCTAGGAGTGGACTCCATATCAGGGCCGCCCAGAGGATTCAGGGGACCTGGGGCAAAGCGGGGGAGCGGACATACTCAATGGGCAGCGCTCCGAGTCTGCGGCGGCTGTGGTGGATCCTTCCGTTGCTCTGCGTCTTTGGCAGCACTGAAGGACATGCTGCTGAAGACCTGGAGCGACTGAATGGCCCCCTGCCGCTGAAATGCTGCTGAAGACCCAGACTGCCGCCGGGTAACTCGGCCAGGGCTTGCGGGGCCCCTGTGGGGCCCGGGGGCAAATTGCCCCACTTGCCGCCCCTGCCCCACCCACCCCGGGCGGCCCTGCTCCACATCTCTTGAGATGTTTCTGGGCTGCGTGTATTTCTGTATTCCAGTCTTGCAATGAAATGGTGGTGACTGAGTTCTGTTACTTTCTGTTGGAAATATTTTATGTACAGATAGCATTTACAGGCCTGACTTGAAGTGCATATAGTTCCGCTGCCTGGGATTGTTGGTGGTGTTTTGGTGGTGCTGAATAGATCTGCTACTTTGCACACCAGAGAGCAGTTGTTGTAGAGCAGCTTTTCATTGTGTAAATGGATTCTTTACTGTTTTTTTGTTTTTACCTTCTGATACTCTGGGACAGGGATCGGTAACCTTTGGCACGTGGCCCGTCAGGGAAAGCTGCTGGCAGCTGGGATGGTTTGTTTACCCGCAGCGTCCGCAGGTTTAGCCGATCGCAGCTCCCACTGGCCGTGGTTCGCTATTCCAGGCCAATGGGGGCTGCGGGAAGTGGCGCGGGCCGAGGGATGTGCTGGCTGCCGCTTCCCTCAGCCCCAATTAGACTGGAACGGCGAACCGCAGCCAGTGGGAGCTGCGATCGGCCAAACCTGCAGACGCTGCAGGTAAACAAATCATCTTGGCCTGCCAGCAGATTTCCCTGCCGGGCCACATGCCAAAGGTTGCAATCCCTGCTCTGGGATTAGCCATGGCCTGGTTACCCACAGGTCATAAGCGGGGGAATTGGTTAATTGTTCCTATGCTGAATACTGTATATGCTTTTCTGAGACCCTGCTGCATCTACATGTGCATAGATACATGTTGGATTCTTCAGACTCATGAATATGGGAGTGCACATAACTGCACTACTATGGCATAAGAAGTGTTACACTCAGGTTGTATATCAGATGATAATATGAGCATTTTAAACAAAAAAAAATCTAAAGCATCACTGGGTTTTATCTCCAATATTTGGGTTTGATAGTTTTGGAATTGAGAGAAGCTCAATTGAATTAAAAGTTAAACCCTGGATTAAAGATAAAGGGAAAAATTAAACAGAAAGCTTGGTTGGAGAGCAGCAGTGTAAGAGATAAGGAGTACTAAATAAACTGTTGCATTAAACTTCTTCCCATCTGATCTGCAAAATGGCAGTGTGTGAACTTGAAACACAGGCTCAGTTTGACTTAATTAACAGCTCACTAAGAACTTTCTACACAGTAGTAATCAACACAGCCAAAGCCTCATAAAGTTAAACTGTTGTCATTTGCAGGATCAGCTAAAAAGAGGAGTTCCTTCTAGCAGAAATCAACCTCAAAACTACCAGTATAGTAAGTATGTTGAAGAGTGTATTCGTATACAGCACTTGTGAGTACTTTGCTGTGCTAAAGGTTTTTAAAATGAACGTTCGGAGTCAATTTTTGTGATAATTTAAAATCTTCTGTTAAACGAGACCTGTGATAACGCTTGTGATTGTAGAGGGAGAGGATGATAGGTTGTGCCATATTTCGTTTCTTTGCTATATAAAGAAGACATTACAAATTTTATCAATGTGTCATCTCATTCTCCTCCACTTCCTCCACTTTTTTGACATTAGAAGTTACAGATACTGTTGATCCTATTTTCATAAATGACTCGACACTACTGTAGAGGCAGCATGATATGACATCATGGGTGCAAGGCGAAACCTGAAAAATGAGGCAGCTGAATACAAGTCTCTTCCTTCAAAAACAATAAAGCTTAATTCAAAAGCTTGGAAAAAAACAGAAGAAATGGTTCTTATTAAATATTTTCCTTTTGTACACTAACTTAAGTCTTGAAATAGCTCCCACAAAATTCGTTGGTCCTCCATGGACCAGCAAAAACAGGAAAGTCAGGATTTGATATTCCTGAAATCAGGGTGGATTTGATTTAAATCACGATTTAAATCACTCATCGAAGACTCAATTTAATCATCGATTTCTACATAAAAGTGGATTCTTGTTCATTGTTATAACCTTAATACATATTCTTCACAATTCAGAGATAGATGTAGGTTTCATTTTTAGAAGGTACACACTATACATTTTTAAAGTGATTTATTTTGAAAACTTTTCAGATTAGTTTTACAGCTATATCAGAAAATGAATGATTGTTTGGTTATTTCATTTACCAAAGGTAATTGAAGCAGATAGTTCACCTCCCAATGACTTCATAAATATCTCCAATTCAACAGGTTAATCATTAATATTTGGAGGATTTTCTTGCCATGCTGTATTAGGAGGAGAACATCACCAGACAGACATTTTAATTGTTTTATTTAACTAAAACAACAACATTATGTATTCTGGATTTTTTTCTTCAACCGCAATCATAATACTTTAACAAAACGAGCACATGAATTTTTGAATTTAGTTAAACATTCAAGTTTTTTTAAAATCAGGTTTGTTTTTGTTAAACTTGTTTTTAACTAAAATAGTTAAATGAAATGTTTAAAAAAAAAAATAAATGAACTATGTCAGCCAGGGTCAACATGAGAAACTTAAAATATTGGCTTCTTCAGCTAACTCAGTCGTCTTCACCTTCGTTTTCCTGTCTGTTTATATTCTGGAAAAGAAAAACAAGCTTTCCTGCTTTTTCAGATCCCAAATGATTTCTCAGTTTGGAATGAATTAGTCCAAAGGAAGAAAATATTCTTGCTACACCGGCAGAAGAAGCTATTGCTGTTAAAAGTGAGATTATCACTTCAACAGTCTCTGAATCCAAGTGCTTAAGTGACTTGCACTAGTTCCCTGGTGTGACTTTCTTTAAAACATCATCAGCAAACATATATTTCTTGAATGCTTCACCCTTAGCTCTCAAGTTTATTATAGTATCAGGGGGTAGCCGTGTTAGTCTGTATCTACAAAAACAACAAGGAGTCTGGATGCATCCGAAGAAGTGAGGTTTTTACTCACGAAAGCTTATGCCCAAATAAATCTGTTAGTCTTTAAGGTGCCACCAGACTCCTTGTTGTTTTTGAAGTTTATTATAGTTGGCATTATGGAGGGTTGATTGCTGGATGTGCATGTCATAGCCAACTCCTCATCTTAAGCAGTTAAGGTTTGACCCTGGTACCAAGTATTGAGAATATTTTCAAGAAAATGAGCTGGAGATAGTGCTTGTCCCATTTGTTTTTTTTAATGCTTGTATTTTAACTCTGTCATTGCATATTTCTCTTTTTAAGATCTCACTCAGTTCCTTCCAAATTTCAACAGCGTCAGCAATAAAACAGCTATTTCCCTGCATTTTGTTCAAGGCTACAGAAATAAGCTTCAGGGTACTCGGCACGTGTTCAACATTTCTCTTAAGCCCAATGTTGAGAACTTTGGCTGTGACAGTGCCATCTATTTTTTTCACGATTTTGTTCACAAACTGTCATCAGATTAGGCCAGTTCTTGATATAGTGCTCAAAAAGTCCACTAATGTGTTCCATCGCATGTCTTGTGGGAGAGTTAGCTTGGTTCCTCCCATTTTTTTCAGAGCAGTGCTGCAAAGTGGTTATTATGGAAGTATTTTGCAATTTCAACATCATTAGCCTTTATCTCTGGAACACTGAAGTCTTTGGCTAGGAGGTGCATCAAATGAGCACTGCAACCCTATATTATTAGCTTGGGACTCTCTTCTAAATAATTTCTTCTCATCTTGGATATATTTGCAGCATTGTCTGTGACCAAGCTGCGTGCTAGACATTTGAATTTTTTTTCACAGTTTGTTATAGCTTTTACTGCTGCTACTTGTAAGTATTCTGCTGTGTGTGCATTTCCTGATGTAGCAGTTTTTCTGTAAGGAAGACATTCCCTTCTTCTGTTGTCATACAAGCACATACAACAGGATCGTTGTGGACATTGCTCCACCCATCAAGACTCAGGTTAACAATTTTACCTTCTAGACCAGGGGTCTGCAACCTCTGGCACGCGGCTCGTCAGGGTAAGTACCCTGAGGGGCTGGGTCAGTTTGTTTACCTGCCGCATTGGCAGGTTCAGCCCATTGCGGCTCCCACTAGCCGCGGTTCACCGCTCCAAGCCAATGGGGGCGGCAGGAAGCCGCGGTCAGCACATCCCTCATCCTGCGCTGCTTCCCGCTGCCACCATTGGCCTGGGACGCGAACTGCGGCCAGTGGGAGCCGCAATTGGCCGAACCTGCCAACACGGCAGGTAAACAAACTGGCCAGGCCGCCAGGGTGCTTACCCTGGCGAGCCGCATGCCAGAGGTTGCCGACCCCTGCTCTAGACATTTTGTACACTGCTCAATTTCTCTTTCATACGCTTTATCCAGCAATTTGCCTGTGACATCTGCTGTGTTGGGTGGACTGTATCCTGGTCTTTATGACTGAACCATGTTAATGAAGTGTGGGTTCTCAATCATATGGAAAGGAGAGTTTGTTGCATAAATAAACGTGGCAATTTTTCATCAATTACCTCTTTTTGTAATCTGCTGGGTCTTATCACAAACTTATCTATGGTTGTTTCTGGATGATGGAGTGATAATACTGTGGCTATGTGACATTCATGATGTGACTCGAAACACTATCTTTGGCAGATATTTTCTATAGTTTCAGAGTTGATGGTGATCTCGAAGGTGGATAGTCTTCAGAATCCTGTATATTCCTAAACAAAATAAGTCAATGCAGTTATTTAATGTTTATTACCATACTGCTCATTTAGTATTACTCATTGCATTCACTGACACTCAGTACTACTTTAGAGGTGAAATTGTAAGAGGAAGATCTGCCTACTTCAGCTATATTTTTTTTATCACGACTGCATCTAAAATGATAGTGTCATAGAGTAATGACTATATTTTTTGCTCAAACATGAGAATTCAAGAATAGTCCAGAAGGAAGACAGGCAGCCCTTAAGAAAGAAGTATGAAATAAAAAAGTTTACCAACCTGAAGATCCTGCATGTTAAGACGTGTTCCTTTCATCATCTTCAATGCAGCTTCCTCCTGAGACGGAAAACTTCTCATCATGTTTCATCTGGGCAAACAGGCCTTGCATTTCTTTGTTGCACTGTTTGCATTTTGCACATATGCTTGTCTTGCCCACAGTTAGAGGAACGTCATTAAAATATTCCCAAACTGGGTCTCTTTTACGGCCTGCTGCCATTATAGGTTTTCCCTTCTAGTGAGAGAATGGTATGGTAGATCTCAAATCAATGAAGGCTACACTCAGACCTCAAGACTTCTGGAATATGCTGCTAAAACAGTTTCACTTTTTTTTCTACTGCCTCTCCCTCCCTTCTGACATTTTAATCCAGACTTCTTCTCCTTGTCCAGATCTATTCTGCCCCCAACAATCTTCTAGTCACTGAATTTTTTGAAACTTTGCACTTTTAGAGAGAGATAAGGGATTGACTCAGTGTACACACATTTGCAGAGGGACAATAGGGTTGAGGTCAGTTATTTCTCACCTCTATTTATTTATTTTATTTAAAACATGTTTGCTGTTAACAAGAATGTTATCACTGGAGACACAAATCCACAGTTTGAGAACTGCAAAACTAAACATCTCTGATGGTATCTTCTAGACTGAGCACTGAGTCCCATTGGGTAGATAGAAAGATTAACCTAAATGATCTATACAGAAGCTCCTGGAACTCCATAAGATTGGGTCCCTAATCCATGAACTATTGGAACTGTATGCAAAACTTTTCTTAAACATTACGTGAATATATTGTCATACTATAGAATTAGAATTTATAATCCCTATTCCATGATGAGAGATCTTTTTGAGCTATAATGTATCTTAATAAAAACTATCTTTAGAGAAGTTTTTTCCTCAAAAAGCATTTTATCAAAAAAATTCGATTTAAATTAAAAAAATCTGATTTTTTTTATTTAAAAAAAAATCATTGATTTTTATCCATCCTACCTGAAATTTAAACAAAACATAAACCTTTAAAATAAATACATACCTTGTCTATACATTATGCTGAAGCAAAAAGAGGCACACATGCCATTCTTCCCCCTTGAAGAGTAAGCTTTATTAAAGCCAATCTTTTAAATGTATATAGTCATTAGTAGAGTTTTATAATATGAGTAATTAGACATGGATTTAAGACATTATTATGCCATTTAAGCATGGACTCCTGTTTTGTGTAAAGTGTTAATGCTGAAATAGTAAGGTAGTGGGGGTCTTAAAAATATTAGAAAAAGGACAGGTCACGAATTTGCTGATAGAATATCTTCAAAAGAGAGATGCTGAGCCAAATTACCTGGGTTGTGGATGTGATAATCACAGTAAACTTTTCAGTTTTAAACAATAAAAAATGCAATTATATAAAACCATTCAAATGTATGTAACAAGCTATCTTAGTCAGATGTCCTCAGAGCGAGACTGTACAAAGGTTCTAGAAATTAACCAAATAAACATTTTTAATTTTTCTTATATTAACATAGTAAATGGTGTATTATGTTGTGGCTATTGTCCTTGTAATGAATCCCTTTAGTGTTCTTTAAGGGGATCATAAAGAGCAGTGTGGGCTTCAGATAATTTAAGTAACTCTATAAATCCATTACAGACAGTACTGCAGAATGAATCCATCTTGTTTTCTCCTCGTGCACCCCAAATTTGCTTAGTTGGGTTTAAAAACACTTGTTCATCTACAACAGTGTATTCCTTAAGTGTGAAATTATCACTTTTCCTTCTAAATTCTAATCTGTGTTGCGAAAACTAGGTTTGATGGAGTATTTTTGGTCTTTTTCTCCAGACATGCTGTAGACTAGAGGTTCCTTCCTGGTAACCAGTACTGCAGTCCTCAGTTTCTTTTATGGACTCCTCGTATAGTTGATTTGTCTATCACAGAAGCATCTGCCATAATGTGTAGCTTTAATGCTCCTAGCTTCCTAAGAGCACATTTTTACTGCAGCTGATTGAAAATAAAAATAATCATTTTGTTGTCATCATTGTGATAGTTTTGAAGGGGCACAGTCAACTTAAATAATATTTATCTGAAATGTTGACCTACTAGTTATAGGTAATGCAAGATTAACAATTTATGAAATGTTTAATTAAGCTGAGCATCACCCGGTAGAACTTTTGCTCTTGCCATTTTGGCATAAATATTGCATTGACGTTTTTCTGTAAATATAAAATGTAATAATTGATTTAGGTTCAAACTGAGAGTCATAAACAGATCTACTACATCATATTGTGCCCTGTTGATTACATTATATCACAGAATGCTTTAGAACATCACCAGTGGCAGAATTTGTGTAGCAGTAGTTTCCTTTACTAAGTTTTACTAATTTTGGGCCCATCAGAACCATAGTGTTATACATGTTTTGTATCTTGAAGTTTTTAGGCCAGTATCAGCCTCTGCAAAACTCTACATCAACCCGCATGCAGAAACTGAATTAAAAACTCCAAAGCTTGATTGGAATATAGAAGTACAGAATATTGCCATTGAACTAACTAAGCCACAGGTAAGTTATCTGGCTATTTTTATTCTCTGTTTAAGGATTATGACATTGCCTATATATATTCAACCAGACAGGTTTGTTAGTTTAATTGCACACAAGTCTAAACTACCTAATGGTAACCCTGGGAAAGTGTGGCAGCTTCTTTTTGTCTGTATTGTAACAGGCATTGCCTGGTGTTGGCTCATGATACTTTCACTGTGGGTTGACTGTGGGTAAGATCCCAGCCAATCTATGTTGAACACTTGTACATTGGCATGTTTCCCACCTATTTGAGGTGTTTTTCCTGCAGGGCTATTATATTGTTTGCCTTTGCCCCACCTAAATTTAGCACAATGAATCAGGGTTATGCATGCTGAGCATTTTGCTCATATTTTGGATAAGGCAAGCAATAACTTTCTCAATCCAAGTCACAGTGTCTCCTAGTTTATCTTTTGATTTTTACCATTTTCAGATACGGGCTTTTGTTTAGTATATGAAAACTTCATGCTAATGTATAACTTGATCTTAATCTAATTGAATTTCCTTCGTGCTAATGTTGTACATTTTCTGTCAAGCATCCACATGTGCCTATTAAACCTTAAATTTTCTATAATGTTAAACAATATTCATTTCTGGTAGATAATCAGCGTTATGATGATCTGTATAAAGGCATGTGGTAGTGCTCAGTGTTCCCATAGGACCTAGTTTCTGCATCAGAGACGATGCAAATAAGAGCGTGGTAGTCGCGTGACTTGGCATAATGCAATCTAAACAAGTAGGAATGGCTTTATGCAGCCAAGAGAGGACTATGTATTGGAAGTATTGAAAGTGATTTAGTATGTTCAGGAGAGAACCACGCAGAAGAGCCACACACAGTCATATTTAAAGTTACAGAACTAAATTGCGTCTTTTTTTTAAGTCCTCGCTTTGAATGTTTTGTAGAAATGTAAGCACCTCACTAGGAAGATGCTAATTACAGTATAAAATAGACTCGGACAATAATGTTCTGTAAGTTTGAGAGGTATATGTAAAACTTGAAGAAACTTATAAAGTTTAAGCAAATAGAATGGACATTTCAATCAAAATACAGCAAAAATGTAAAATTTTAGTGGTGGGCAATTTATTTTAAATTGGTCAACGTGTATTTTTTTTAAATAACCCATGCAAATTAAAGTGAAGTTGAGGTAAATGAATATCAGTGAAATTATAAATGATGTTCACGGAAACCACTGCACCTGAGGCTTTTGAAGCTTTTCCAAGAAACATTAAACAAGAGATTAGTGTAGAGAATAGCTAGTACCTGGTGTAGGAAGTTGGGCTTGATAACATGGGATTCTTCACAGCTATGATTTTGGGGCTGCTGCATGACTGCACTGCAACAAATTAAAAGCTGTATACGTTTTTCAGTTTTATAGTCCTTTTCAGCTGCTTAGAACTTGGTTAAACTTTTGTGTTTAGACCAGACCTGAAAAACATTAGTCTAATCAGGTGACCAGACGTCCTGATAAAATTCAGTTGTTTGTCCCGCGTCCTGATATTCTTGCTTCGACGGCGCTCTGGCTCGGCTTTTTTTTTTTTTTTTTTGCTTCAGCAGCGCTCCGGACCTGCCCCCCCATGTGTCCCGATATTTTGTTCATGTCATCTAGTCACCCTAGGTCTAAACCAAGAGTGTAATCTTGTGGCATACTGGCTGTATTACAGAAACAGCATGGGAAATCCAATAAATCTCTATGTGGGTTCCAGTAATACAACTGAGACACATAGGATAGTGCATTGTGGGGAACACACAGAGTGGAAGTGAGGGAAAGAAACCAATTTGAGAAGTCTACCACAGGAAGATGAGCACACTAACTGAAATACAAATTGTGCCTTTTGGTTGTCATTTACGCAACCAAAAGTTTATATTGTGTGTCATGCATGCAGCTCTATACTTTATTACCCCCAGAGCATGCATTTCTATATATTTCAGGAAAGACTGAAGACCATTAAATAGCTCTAAGTATAACCCGATCTTTGCATGTAATTAAACTTTGTAAACCTCTGGTGGTAAGAAATAATGTTTTGTTTCATATGTGTAGTACCTCAGTATGATTGACCTTCTGGAGTCCATAGATTACATGGTTCGAAATGCACCGTACAGAAAATACAGACCAGATGTACCTCTACATAAAAATGCCAAACAGTGGTAAGTTGTACAGCCTTACAGAAATGCATTAAACTATCAGGATTTGTACTGCATATCCTGAGTAATAAATGCTGGAAGCTTTCATATGGGCCATGACCACTATTCATGCTTTCTCTTAAGGATAAGGATTTGTTACCCTCTTGATTTTACTTTGTTATTAATATGCTTTAAAAATTGATGAGATGGTCTAGGTACTACTTGTCCAATGTTAAGTTCTCACTTCTAAAGTAATGCCCGTACGGAAAACTGTATTTAAATAAGCAGAGACAAGGTGGATGAGCTAATATCTTTTATTGGACCAACACCTGTTGGTGAGAGAGACAAGCTTTTGAGCCATACAGAGCTCTTCTTCAGGACTGGGAAAGGTACTTTGAGCATCACAGCTAAATGCAAGGTGGAACAGATGGTTTAGCATCAGTAGTTAGCACATATTCTAAAGGACCAATCAGGGTAGGGTGGCCTTTGGTCACATAAGCCCTCCCCGCTTCTCCCCCCCCCAACTTAAAAAATGCCAAATTTAAGTCTGGAAGTAACAGGGTATGTTCAGAGGAATTAAACACCTTTCTTCTGTACATCATTCACTATTTGTTTAATAATGGAACTTGGGTTCCTAAGAGTTGTATTTCAGTGCTTCTTGAAGACTTACAGGTGAATAAGCTTACCCATTCTCTTCTGTAGAACTTCCTTTGAGCTACTGGCAAAATAGTGATATTCTGAACTCCAAATGGAGAAATGGTTAATAAACTAACTCCATGTTCTAACTGGAAGTTAAACAGAAAAATGTGGGAACTTGCTATAGCAACTTGTGGGGTCTTCCTTAGAATATTTAATAGATGAGCTCATTCAAGTTATTAAGGAAGAGGCAGAAGCAATTGATATAGAATGCCATAGCCAGTAGCTTTCTGCAAGCTATTCTAAATGGGTAAGCTAGTGCATTTCAGTCAAAACATGCAAAATGTTGTTCCAGCCCATTTTATTTTGAGCAGTTTGCCTATTGTGCCAAGTTCTGTGTTGCTGGAGTCAAATAGGTTAATTTGCAGTTGGTCCTTGGATGAGACCACTGAACATGACTAATTTGTGATGTGATTTGCTGTTTGTAACATAGATCGAGTACAATAGCAGTTCTTTTTCCATCCAACTTAATGTTGGACTGTATCGCCAGCTTCAGCTTTACCCTATTCAGAGTGAAAATATAGTTAAAGCTTATAGTCTGGTAACTAAAGATGAGGTGAATCGGAATGCTTGTGTTCAACACTTGTGAAAATCAGACATTGGTTTCAAATTTAATTCATTAAATTAAACAATAACTGGAACAACTCATCTTCTAGTGTAACTCCTAGAGTTGCAACTTGTTCAGATACTATGAACAAAATAATCAAACCTTGATTTACTGTTTTTTTCCACACAATTAAATTTTAAGTTGTAAATCATAAAATGCAGCCAGAAATAATTAATGCAAATGAAATTCCTACAGGTGGAAATATGCAGCTAACAGCATTCTTGACATTCATATCAGAAGATGCACTCGCGTGTGGTCATGGAGCAACATGAAACATCATAGGCAGCTTTTGAAGAGTTACAAAAATATGTACAAGAACAAACTAACACAGAGCAAACTATCAGAAGAAACACAACGACAAATTCAGGTACTTGCTATTAATATGGTGGTATATTTGACAGTGGAGTACGTCTTAATGAATATTTTAGTACATGAATATTTTAGTGTATTTTTTGTAACATTCCTCTTGCCAACCAATATGTTAAATTCATTTCTCTCTTATAGAAAAACCTTGCTTAATATTCACACTTGACTAAAACTAAGGGAAAATCTGGAGTAGTATTCTTTACTTCTGCTATGTTTTTTAAAACAAAAATGTTTTAAAATAATGATCAACCTTTTATCTAGGGAGAAGGAGAGCCTGATTCTTCAATGCAAAATGTGTGTTAAGTGTAAAGTCAGGAATAATAAATGAATTTGTGAAATGTACCAAAATAAAATATTAATTTTCACAATTTGGTGTTCAAATAGCACATTAGCCATTTGGATAGTGTCACTTTTTTGAATATTTCAGAAATAGAGCTTAAAACCTGAGGGAGGATGAAATTCTAATCGCTATTACTTTTTCCCCCATCATTGCAATTCTTGACTTTTTGTTAAAACATACATGGGAAAAGAAAGCTAAGATAATTAATTCTTTAAACTTAGTAAGATAAAGTTGACGGCTGGTTGCTTTCCATACTGCAATTCTGTATGAGTATATTTCAATGTTCGGCTCCAAAATATCAGAAAACCTCCATATTATTGTTAATATGTGGGCACTATTAAAAAGGATTTGTGAACTTCAGTTATGTTCAACTTCCTGAATTATAGATGAAATGCACTCCCAACATTTATTGAACTGGAAAACTGGTTTATTAAATATTCTGTCTTAAGCCAACTTTCACCTTCCAGTGACCTATTGTAGAGAGATGAATTCTAAAAGGCAGAGGCTAGAAAGGAGACTTAAATGGATTTGTGGAAGTGGATTTGTGGAATGGATTACTGCAACAATTTTTTTAAGAGGCCGTAAGTTAATTCATCTTGCACTAACCAGGGTATTTATTTCCTTTGTTTAACAGGATTTAGAAAGAGCACTGGATGTTTTCAACATCATTTTAGTAAGACAGCAAGCACAAGTTGAGGTAACAAAATAAACCAGTTTCTAATGTTTAGTAGCAGATATTTATGTATATGAAGTTAAGGCATGGCTTGTGGATATTTTCTAACCTTCAGGAAAGATTCATAGATTATAGGACTGGAAGGGACCTCGAGAGGTCATCGAGTCCAGTCCCCTGCCCTCATGGCAGGACCAAATACTGTCTAGACCATCCCTGATAGACATTTATCTAACCTACTCTTAAATATCTCCAGAGATGGAGATTCCACAATCTGTGTTTCACTGCTGTAGTCATAGAATATCAGGGTTGGAAGAGACCTCAGGAGGTCATCTAGTCCAACCCCCTGCTCAAAGCAGGACCAATCCCCAGACAGATTTTTGCCCCCGATCCCTAAATGGCCCCCTCAAGAATTGGACTCACAACCCTGCGGGGTTTAGCAGGCCAATGCTCAAACCACTGAGCTATCCCTCCCCCCTTACCTACGTTAAAGAAGCATAGAAGGTAGATGGAGAGGAGCTCTTGTGTTATAATTCTTGCTTTTTGCTGGACAGTTTAATATATTTTCCTAGTTTGGTGTTCAGTCTTAAATTTGTATGAAGCATTGAGACTTCTAATACTAATACTTCTGCTGGCATAGTATCCCATAGTATGATACACTGTGCTGTCATTTTTTCCTGATAATACACCTAAGTATTCCCCTTTCTTTATTCCATTACAGGACTACTTATATTCCTGTATGACCTCCTAAATACTTGATCTCCATCCTTGATGTTATATTCCCCAAATATGTGACTGCTAGATCACTTCTCTTTATCAGCTAGCCAAGCTTATGCCTTCTGAGGCAGAGATGGAAGCAATGAGAGACACACCAGAGTATGGTTAAATGCAGTGATCACAACTTATTAAGCTATTAAACAGCAAGGAACCACTACTTGGCAGGCCTGCTACAGTGCAGAATTTAACTGAGCACCACTAACCTTGTGTTCTACAAACCTGAGTGTATATATATGTAGGCAGTGCCCTCTGTATATCCATTGGCCTAGTTGGAGATCCTGGCATGAAGCCAGAGTCTCAATCTATTCCCTTCATCCATGTTGGATGTAGGAGAGGAGAGAGGAAGGAAATCATATACTCCGCAAGACTTGGAGGCATATCTCCTCACCGTGCAATGTCATGCATAGGCCCCATGCCCAAGCAGCCCATTGGTTTACGGGGTTTTCACATCTTATCCTTTCTCAACACATCCATTGCACTGGAACCCACCACAGGGGACGACAGCAATTAGTTTATGTCTACTCTCGCACTGATGAGCAGCTAGAAAGGAATCTGTATTAGGTCAACCAAGAAAATATCTGTACCACGTCCTCCCTAAACCGCTCAGGAGCAGTATACTTAATTCTTCAATGGGAGATCATTGCACCCCTTATTGTGGTAATATACTTACTCGTTTCCCAGTTCACCTCTTGCCTGGTTTATTATTGCTGGTCTGGCGATTCCTTGCCAACCCAGTTTTGGAAGGTTTTTCGACCAGACCTGGGTAACACAAGGGGAAAGGGCTGAAATCTGGCTGACATCTCTCTTTAACATAATGATCAGACTAATACCTTTTGCTGTGCTTAAATCAAAATAATGAATGAATTATGATCACCTGTGAAGGATAAGAACAGCCTGCCTAGGGTAGATGAGTGGGGCCAGCAGGTGCCACAGCATTTTTCTCCTTCCCTGCCATCTCAGGTAGGGAACTTAATTGGAAAAGTCCGAATGGAGACCCCATGTTTGCCAGACACCTTTTTTGTGCCCAATGAAAAATACTGTGCCCACATACTGAGATATCTATAGGTGTAGCTTTTCCATGTGATCCTGAAAAAGACAGACAATGTATTTAATAATGAAATTTTAAATTGATGTTACCCATTTGGGGTTGCTTAATATAGGATGTAAACACCGGTCCATGTGTGCTAGCACCTGATAGATTGTATCTCATAAGCACCAGGAGGAGGCTAGGACCCTGTTATGGAACAAGCCAAGAAATGCTGGGCAGAAACAATCCCTACTTCCTCCCACTGCCTGTGAAGGTGTAAGACAATCAGTCAGTCTGACATGACCCCACACATGCAGTGGCAGCAGGAGTGGGTGGGATGAGCTCAGATGCTATTAGCGATAGCCCCCCTGGGAAGGAAGGGGAGAGGAAATAAACACAAGCTAGAGTTCCCCCCTGCTTTCCTTTTCCCCCACCCAAAATGGTGGGAGGTGGTTGGTGGTGCATGTGTCATCACTGCCCCCAATCGTATCAGTTACACATCTCGGTAGCAAGATGAGCACTTAGGTACTCTGTGAATAAAGATGATGTGGTTTTCTCCAGTTTTTTTGCTCTTTGTTGTAATTGTTCCAATTTTTAATATCTTTCTTTTAACGCAGTGCCCAGAATTGAACGTAGTATTCCAGGATCAGTTATACTGGAGCCATATATAGGTTGTCTTGGGCTCAACAAGGGATAATGTGTTACCCACACCACGCCTCTCTGTTCCATGATATGATGCATTTGTTTATAGGGCTTAATCTCGAAAGATGCAGAAAAGTCTGGCAATCTGGCAAAGTATTTTTTTCTTTGCTGACTGTCCTATTGCAAAGTCTTTTCTATCTTTTAGTCTGCTATGAGTCCTCAGATAAACTAAACATAGCCTATGTGTTTATAGCGCTATAATGAGAGGAAACCATTGATGTAGTTTAAATTTGCCAAGCATTTATGCTAAAGGTAGCTGAAGAACTAATGTAAGACATAACTTTAAATTGCAAGTTCTTTGGGCTAGGGACAGTTAATTAAAATTTGAGGTAATAGGGTCTTACTGCTGTGACAAAGTTCCTCCTCTGCCTTGGTGGGTTCTGCGCTTTCTGGCGGATTTGCTCACCTTAGAGGTTCACAGCAGTCCTCAGTTTGGCTCCTTTTGTTAGTGGCACAAACCTGTCGTTCACTTGGCTAACCTCATCATTGGCCAGCATGGGGAAAGGGAGGAGAACAATCCCCGCAGTCTCTGCTGACCCACCTAGTGGGTTGGGGGATAGGCCAGCGACCTTCCCTCTGGTGGGACCCACAGTCCAGGTCCCCATCTCTTGTCTTAAATAGGGAGTTGAGGCAGATGGGGGGAACCCGGGCCCGCCCTCTACTCCAGGTTCCAGCCCATGGCCCTGTGGATTGCAACTGTCTACAGTGTCTCTTGTAACAGCTGCGTGATAGCTACAACTCCCTGGGCTACTTCCCCATGGCCTCCTCCCAACACCTTCTTTGTCCTCACCACAGGACCTTCCTCCTGATGTCTGGTAATGCTTGTACTTCGCAGTCCTTCAGCAGTACGCCTACTCAGTCTCAGCTTCTTGTGCCTCTTGCTCTCAGCTCCTCACACGCGCCTCACTACTGAAGTGAGGTCCTTTTTAAAACCAGGTCCCCTGATTAGCCTGCCTGTCTTAATTGACTCTGGTAGCTTCTTAATTGGCTCCAGGTGTCCTAATTAGCCTGCCTTAATTGGTTCCAGCAACTTCCTGATTGTTCTGGAACAGCCCATTATCTTACTCAGGGAAAAGGGACCTGCTTAATCTGGGGCTAATATATCTACCGTCTATCACTCTCCTATAGCCCCTCTTCCGGCTCCTTCAGAACCTCTTATTGAGGTTCTGGCTGCACTTTTCCCCGCACTTATTTCTTTATGCACACCAGATCTGAGGCCTCAGGAAGTCACGGGACCATCTTCTTAACCTTCTCCTAGCCATGGCCAAGGTGGCCATTCATAACACCAGGGAGAGGAGGTTGGCGGGGGTGGGGGCTGTGACTGTGGAGCCGTTTTTCATTTTTTCATCCATTCGCATATCTGGGCAGAGTTCCTCTGGGCAGAGTTCCTCTCGCTGGCTCTCTCGATGTTTTTGAGGAGCAGTGGGTGCTGTCCGGGGTTCTCTGCTTGGTGTCCCCTTCCAGTTCCTTAGTTTTGGCCCTTTGACCCCCACGCCTGTGCCTGTTGTTGCCTTTGTTGTCCCCTGAACTCAGTTGGGTTCCGGGTTTAGTAGCCCCTCCCTAGGCTGGAGGAGGGGCTTTCAGCAGTGGGCGAGCTAGTGCTCGCCCATGTCCCGGTACTCAAAAGGATCACTCTCCTGTAGCCATCTGGCCTGACCCTGTCACACTGCTTACAACCTAAAAGTGGAAATATGAATAAAATAAATTAAAATGGTAGAACTATCACGATGGATTTATAGCAAACCTGAAAAAGTCTCTAAACTATATTAACAGTATATAGATGTTAGGGCCAGAAGTTGTCCTTCCGTTCCTTTATCTCCCTTGCTTTAGTTTTGTTTGTAGATCTCACTTGATTTGTTTGCAATTAGATTGGAACCTCTTTGGAGCAATGGATTACAAGTAGATAAAGGGCACAACACAGAATAAATGTCATGTTAAGCAATGAAGCATTTTTTCCCCTTTAAAATACGGAGACTAATGTAATTGACGCTTCCATCTTATGCTGGGACTTAGTCTCTGATCTTTCTCATTACTGAAAATGCCTGTACATCATTTGATGTATCCATTGTTTTTTTTCTGGGAATACAAAAGTTAATACGCAATGGTTCTAACATTTATGTTAATTTAACTAATTATCTTTGGTTTGTAGGTGATAAGATCAGGGCAGAAATTGCTGAGGAAGAAATCTGCTGATGGAGAGAAGAAAGGTGGAGGATGGTTTAGTGGGTTCTGGGGTAAGAAGGAATCTAGAAAAAAGGAAGATGAAGAATCAACAGTTCCTGAAAGTAGGTTTGAATTTAAATAGGTCATTCTCACATGAAGCTTAACAAATAGTACTAATATTTAATTCACTTGTGGGTAGGTGACTGTCTGTCCTTGGGTATAGGAAAATGGAGTGCACTGTTTTCTTGTTTTTAATTTTGGGTCTCTGCTGTTGTAACACTGAATAGCTAGTAGTAATTCAGTGAAAACACAGTAATAAAATATGTCCGCAAATAAGCTGTGGCATCTTGTAAATGATGTATGAAAATTTCAGAAGTGCATTATAAAGAAAAAAATACTGAGTTATTTATGATAGTTGTAAAAGGCAAGTATTCACTAGCAAGTTCCTCTAGTGACAGTTGGCTGTTTGGGCCAGGAATTCTTAGGGCAGTGTTTCCCAAACTTGGGACGCCACTTGTATAAGGAAAGCCCCTGGCAGGCCGGGCCAGTTTGTTTACCTGCCGCGTCCGCAGGTTTGGCCGATCGCGGCTCCCACTGGCCACGGTTCACTGCTCCTGGCCAATGGGAGCTGCTGGATGTGGCGGCCAGTAAATCTCTCGGCCCACGCCACTTCCAGCAGCTCCCATTGGCCTGGAGCAGCAAACCGTGGCCAGTGGGAGCCGCGATCGGCCGAACCTGCCGACGGGGTAGGTAAACAAACTGGCCCGGCCCGCCAGAGGCTTTCCCTACACAAGCGGCGTCCCAAGTTTGGGAAACACTGTCTTAGGGTATTGCATGGTGCCTAGCACAATGGGGTCTTGATCACAGCAGGGGCTTCACTGTGCCACTGTGATGCAAGTAATTTTGGCGAGCTTACACTATGTAGGTATATATCACTTACTAGCCTGTGGTAGGGGAATGAGTCACATTGCATAATTTATGATCTTTTTGAGAAATACTTCAAAGCAGAAATTAAATTAAGTGCCCTGGCAGCATGTGGTGTTAACGTATATTAATTAAATTATGTTTTTCCTGTACCACTTATGGGTACTAATGTGAATTTGAACTTTTTTTTTTTAAAGCCATTGATGACCTCATGACCCCAGAAGAAAAGGCTAAGCTCTTTACTGCTATTGGGTATAGTGACAGCTCTCACAACTTGACTTTACCTAAGAAGGTAAACTGAATATTTTTAATGAAAGAAAAACAAAAACTTTGTTGTCCTGGTATACATCAGTAATACAGGAGTGATGTTAGGAATGACTATATTTTGAGTGCCAATCGTTCATTGATACTGATCTGCCAAATATATATTCACTGTGAGTTCATATTCACAATCTGTAGACTAAAAGATCATTATATTGGGCTGTATAAACATCTGGGCTTGTTGAGATTTTGGTGTCCAACAGTCAAATGCATCCAGACAAATCAGTCGCTTGATGTTACTATCAAGATGTCAAAATCATTCATGTGTGATCTTTATTCCCAAAATTATGTGGAAATGGGTAATGGGAGCAGAATGAACTGAAAGATAAACTTGCTGCTTAAAAAAGAGGAAAAATAAAAAGTTTGCTGTAAATGGGGAAAACAAAACAAATTCCAACAAACAAAAAAACTAAAAATAGTTTGACCTCTTCAGCATCTCTCTTGCTGAGTGTTGGAGGGAAGAACTTAAATTTGTGTTAAACTTAGAATCCTATGGTAATTAAGTGAAATAAATATGTATTTAGGTCAAATGTTAGTATAGTATTGTTGATGTCTTGAGTCAACGGCTAACCAATATTCAGAGCTTGGCAGGGTTGTTCGTGTTAGGATGAGAAATTGATTATATGAGTCAGGTGTATATTCACTGTGTAATTTTGTTGGGTTAAAAAAATATATGCACAAGGTGCTGTTTCCATGAACACAATAGAAACAAACAGCAATAAGCAATTGGATTGCTAAGAAATCCCCAAGTCTGCCACTCCAGCTAGTTATGTGCACAAGAACCTCACATGGCCAAAAAGCCATAATTACTCCAGGTAAGAAAGAGGACAGCTTAGGCTAAAACCTGTCCTGGTTTACTGGTGAAGTACAGGCAGCAATTAGAAATTAAAAAGCAATGCACAAAAAATGGAAAAAAGAGGAAATAGATAGTAATGAGAATAAGTTAGAAGTTATGAAGTGTAGAAAGTTGATAAGGGAAGCTAAAGACCTCAGGGAGAAATCCATGGCTTGTAGGGCAAAGGACAATGAGGAATTTAAATATATTAGGAACAGAAGAAATCCTAACAGTAGTATAGACTCATTACTAGATAGAAACAGTAAAATTAATGATACAAAAAGGCAGAAGTTTCAATAAATATTTCTGTTCTGTATTTGGAAAGAAGCAGGATAATGTACTAGAATCATAAAACATCTGCTAGAGATGAACCTTTTTAAATCCGCAAGCCCAGGTAACTTGCACTAAAGGGTCCTAAAAGAGTTGGCGGAGATCTCGGTCCTGCTGACATGAATTTTTTTAATAGATCTTAGAATACCTAGGAAATTCCAGAAGACTGGAAGAGTGCTAATTTTGTGCCAATATTCAAAAAATTACAAACTGTATGACCCAGCTAACTGTGGACTGACTAACCTGACATCAGTCCTGGCCAAAATAATAGAAAAGCTGATTTGGGATGCGGTTATAAACAATTAAAACATAGGAATATAAGTAATGCTAGTCAGTATGATTTTTATGGAAGAGAGTTCTAATCCAACTTGATTTAAATGTTTGAGACTACCAGTTTGGTTGATAAAGTTAACTGCATAGATGTAATGTACTTAAACTTATGCAAGTCGTCTGTCTTATTACCAAACAATGTGCTAATTATTTAATAGACTTACACGCTGTCAATATAGCCCATATTAAATGAATTAAGAATTGGTTTACTGACAGATTTTAAAAAAGCAGTTGTCAGTGGGGAATCATTATTGAATAGGGCCATTTGTAGTGGAAAATCACTGCTGATAAAATTTGTAGTTATCACAAAGATTGGCAGAGCAGTAAATAATGTGGACGAGGCAGTTGTACAGATGGATAAGATGGGCCCATTCAAACAAAATGTGTTCGAATGTAGCCAAATGCACTTATACATCTAGGAACAAGGAATGTAGGTTCTACTTAGAGAATGTGGGGTTGAATCCTGGGCAGATGTACCTCTGAAAAGGATTAAGGGGTCGTAGTGGACAAGCAACTGAACATGAGCTGTGGCAAAAAGCTAGTAGGATCCTTGGATATATAAACAGGGAAGTAATGAGTATGGATGTGACTTTACCTTGGTATATGGGATTGGTGAGACAGATGCTGGAATACTATGTTGAGTTCCGGTGTCCACATTCTTTTAAAAAGAATAATGAAAAAATCAGAGCAAATGCCACCAGAATAATTGGAGGGCTGAAGAAAATGTTGTTGTATTTTGATTTACAGCATATTACTTGAAATAAGAACCTTACAGTAAATCAGAGCGCTTCAAATATACAAAATATTGTTCTTGGCAGCTCTACCCCTTTGGCACATAGTGGACTAGCCATTTATGTATTTGTGATATTGTAGATATACAGAAGTTCAGCAAGTGTGATCTATTTGAATGTGACTTTTTTGGTCCTGAAGACTTGACTAGAGATCTTAGTAGTGTAATCTGAGTTGTAACTTCTCATAAGTGAAAGAATGCTCATGAGAGATGGAAAGCAGCCTGAAACCATAATCTTCTATTTTTCTCAATGAAGTGTTCACCCTCAAGATGGAACCTGAATACTCTTAACCCTGTTAACTATTTGACTGCTGATCATTTCATCTTGCTCTGTTGATCCTCTCAGAGGTTTGTTGATGCTCCAGTAGGGGTTCAAAAATATACCATTGGAAATTGTGCATAATGCAAACATAAACATGCAGAGATTAACTTGGAAGTGATTACTTCACTATATGAAGTATGCAACATCTTACTGAGTAGAAAGTGAAGGCACATCCACCAAAAAATAAATTGCAGGGCAGTATCACAAGAAAAATTGCAGGGCAGTATCGTACTTTTACAAGATTGATTCTGTAAGCTTTGAAGGACACAGCCATTCCGAAAATCTCCCGGACTCTTTGTGGCCATAGCAGAGATAATTAAGGGGCAGCACATTTTCCACCCTGAGGATCTCAAAATGGGTCTCAGGATGCATTACAGTCTATGAACTAGTGGGATGATCCCCACCAGCTGGCATACAAGCCCATTCCATGAGAGCACAAGCATAAGCTACCGCTGCACTCCATGACATGCCCCTCTTGGACATTGGTAAAGCGGCCACATGGAGCTCGGTGTAGTCCTTCTCTTCTCATTATGCTTTGGTGCATGATTTGGCAAAGGATGCTTCGTTTGGTACGGCGGTCCTTCATTCTGTGGTTCTGTCATCCTCCTCGCACCCTCCTATATAGGTACTGCTTGTCAATCACCTTAGTGGAATACAATAGGGACCATCACTCGAAGAAGAAGGGGAAGTTACTTACCAGTTACTGGAGGTTCTTCGAGATGTTTGGTTCCTATATGTATTCCAGACACACACCCCTTCCCCTCTGCTGTGGATCTGAGACGTCTACGGTGGAGAAGGAACTGGAGACGTGATTGGTCTGCCCTGCCCTTTATTGCCTCGGGTGAAACCAAGTGGCAGCGCAAGGGTGCATGTGCAGACCGACGGACACTATATTCAAAAGCTCTAGCTCCAGGGGCATGAAGCATGCACATTACCCTCAGTGGAATATAGGTAGGGACCACACATCTTGAAGAACCTCCCATTCTGTAGAAGAGTCTTTCACACAGGGAAAAACATTTATTATTGAATGAGGAAATCTTTGGGGTAGCAGTACTCTGTCAGTATACTCCATGTACATTGCTACCCTCTTAATTTCTCTCTCCACACTGGTAGTCCTGTTACTTAGGTTAGGGCTGCTAGTCATGTACGCAGAAGAATGTACAGGTTACATAACTGTTTCTTTTCCATGTTTATATGGCAAGGAACGTTCCAGTCCTACTTTTTTTTTGTTTCAGATAAAGAGAAATCATTTCCTATTGTTCTCAAAAAGGAAAAGTGTTCTCCGATTGTTATGTGGATGCATTCAAACATAGGTCCCAGGAAGTAATCCAGTAACTTTGATTTACATAATCTTTCTTGCTGCTGAGACTGACATACATATGTGTAAATTATTCAAATCATGAATCAAAGTTAATGATCACAGCTAGTAATTATATCTTTTGAGTTCAACTAGCCATGGGATTAGGAGTTGCCTGGCTATACTGGATTTCCATCAAAGTAGTATGTCTATATCTCGAGTAAAAATAATTACTGTTAGATGGAATTGATGTCCGTTCTTTCAGAGAAAGGAAATACCTCAGTAACTTTTTTTTTATTATTATTTTAAACTTGGAGAGGGAGGATGATGATTGAATTCAGGGGACTATAACACAGGTTTCAGGCAATATGTTGGGCCACTGGATTGGCTGCACTAAAACTATATAAAACAGTGGAATATGTGGTAAATATACGAAAATAGAAATTATCATGAAGCATTTGTGCAAAGATTCCTAATCTTTTTTTATCTCCCCAACTAGTATGTTGCTCATGTAATGACACTGAAGCTGTTAAGTACTTCTCTTACAATTAAAGAAGACAAGGATGTGCCAGAGACTCTTAAAGTACAGATAATTGATCTAAGCACGAAAATATCTCAGAGACCAGGAGCACAAGCACTTAAGTAATTACATGTTTGCTTTTTCATATTTCTGTGAACAGTGATCAATTATATTTTCAATGTGCTAATTTCCACTATGCTTATCCCTTTTTGAAATTAATGATTCTTGAACAAAGCAATATGTTGTGTATGACTCTCCTGATTACATTTTCTCAGATTTTTTTTACATCTTAAAACTTTTTTGTAGGTAAATGAAGTTTTAAATATTGATTTTAAAAAATAAAGTTGAAGGAATGAGCCGTACTGGCTTGCCTAATAAAGGCCTCTTTTGGAGCCCTGCTTCATTCAATGTTTAACATACATTGCCTTTTTTTTAAGCTAGCCATTCGTACATGTGCAGCGTGTCTTCAAACCATATTTTGTTAAAAAGTGCTAAAAGTAATACCAAGCCTGGCTCCACAGTCAATGCCGAATGCTCTGGCCAGAGTGCCCCTCCTGCCTCTTCTCCCCCCCGACCCCCATGTTAAGTTGGTTACCTTGATTGTCATTTATTCAGCTAAAGGTAAATACTGCTTTGCACATAGTTCTGTTTCACCTGAAAATCTCAAAGCACTTAACAGAGGATTAACCCCGCTTAAAGGGTGACCTAATCAAATACAGAGATTTGAAATTATAGGTATGATGATGGACAGCATGGCCTGTGTCCAGTATATGGGTCTATCCTCAGCTCAGAGTTAATTTCCCAGCTCTGCCACAAACTTCCTATGGAATCTTCACCAAGGAACTAATACACTCTCTCCCTTAGTTGCTGCATCTGAAAAATGAACCTGTGCACACTTTTTCTAATTCAAGTTAGCATATTGGTGGTGAGAGTAGGAGAAGTAATTTTAACAGATCCTGTTTTTTCCCCACTTTTCTTTTATGCAGAACCCAATTTCACAGAATATCTGTTTAAAATATTCTGTAATGTGGTTTCATTGGACAGATTGAGGGGCACACAACTAGCACTTGGCCCAAAAATAAAAAAGAAGACATTTGAAAGTATAGTTGGCAATGAGACTTAATCCCAAAACTGTGGAAGTGATGATTTTGCTAATAAAATTTCATAAAGGAAAAGATGGAGCTAATCTGCCTTAGTTATTCTCCTTTATTTTAAAAGGTTAAAAACATCACATCTCTATGAACCTGGGCCTAAACTGACTTCCCTGTTTTAAACTCCCAAGTCTTTTTACCACTAAAACAAAATGAAAATCTTAATAGTCAGTTGTAGAAAAACCATGTATTTTTTTTTTCTAAGGTGCAACCAACCAACATAATCTCACATTCAGAAATCTGGTTCCTGCTTCTACTGAAGTAAACAATCAAGAACTTCTATTGATATCAAAGGGAGCAAGACTGGGTCCATTACTTGCATTGAAATCTGCAAGATTGGGCTTCAAACTGGCTCTCCTAAGTCATTAATAACTTTTTTTTAATATAGCACAAGCGCACTGTCTCTGCATAAGAGAATCAGTTACAAGAGAAATGTGAACCTGAATTTAAAATGAAATAAAGTTGAATGTAGATGGTAAGGACATTAAAATTGCAGGGCTTAACTTAGTCTCCTGTTGTATTCTTTTCTTTGGGTAGCTTGTGTTGTCACTTAAACTATTTAGCTTCATTTAACCTACGGTATTTCTTTGTTGCCTTTTTATATGCAAGAATCTCCTAAAATTCTTTTGCATGTAGTTAGTCTTATGAATTTAGGATACTTCTTGAGACAGTTCTGGCTAATGATTAGTTGCCCCGTATCTTGTGTTCACTTAGTTCTTGTCTAAGACACTGTGATTTTTCCTGGTTTGTGTTGGTGCAAAGTGAAATTGCAGCCTGTATTCCATTGATGCATTTATATACTATTGAATATTCATACAAATTGCTTTAAAACAATTCTTGTCTTCATTTACAGAGTGGAGGCAAAACTTGAGCACTGGTATGTAACAGGACTGAAACAACAAAGTGTTGTACCTTCTCTTGTGGCTTCTATTGGGGATACCAAATCATCTTTGCTTAAAATAGTGTTTGAGACAAATCCAGAGGATAGTACTGCTGACCAGAGCCTTATAGTTGAATCACAGCCTGTGGAAATCATATATGATGCTGTGAGTAATATTCAAATTAGAAATGTATGGGAACACCTTTTGTTCTCTCTCAATCTCATTGCCTTTCCATCTCCTTTCAAATACTGTACCAAAGTAGTTTTTCTTCCTTGCCTTAATTTTTTGCCATCTGTTGAATTAATATTTAATTTATATTTTGGAACTGATGCAGTGTGTATTGGATGATTGCATATAAACTGGTATTATTTGTTTTTAAAGAGAACAATAAATGCAATGGTGGAATTTTTCCAGACAAGTAAGGGAATGGATCTGGAACGACTAACATCAGCCACATTGATGAAGTTGGAAGAAATTAAAGAAAGAACTGCTGCAGGTAAATAGATAAAAGTAGCTACCATTGATAAGTAAACCCTTAAATATTAGCAAAGAGACTGGGGGCCTTACTTGCGAGGCAGTATTAGTATTGATGTTTGAATAAACGTCATACCATGGGATCTCTGAATCAAAATTACTTTAGTTCTGTTTCTCTTGAGTCAATACACTGATAAGTGATTTAACCTCCAAATAGAATGCCTTCTAGCAATAAATTGAAAAATTGACTTAAAAACTTACAAGATGTTAGTATATAGAGAAGTTTAACCAAAAAGATGTCTGCATTAAAGATTGATCACTTTTAATCTGTAACTGCTCCTACAGTGAAAATGTGACTTTTACCTTGGTATAGTATTGTTTGTTCCATGTCCCATACCTATTGGTTACAGATGTGAATATATTTTCATCTTTTAATCTGTTGTTTTCCCTATTTAAGGACTAGCTCATATTATTGAAACACGCAAAGTCCTTGACTTGAGGATTAATCTGAAACCATCCTATCTTGTGGTTCCACAGACGGGTTTCCACAGTGATAAGTCAGACCTACTTATTTTGGACTTCGGTACATTTCAGGTATGCAGTTGGTTTCCTCTGGTTTCATTTGCATTCAAGAAAGAGGGAAATAGTACAATTATTAGTTTGTTCCCAAGAGGCTCGTTTTAAGACTGACAACAGGGCTGATCAGAGGTCAGTGGGTTTTTGTAAACCCACTAGTATCATTTGCATAATAACTTTTGTCATAAACACATGAATAAGAATCATCCAGAAGAACTATATTTCATTCTTTGTGAAATGTGGTTCAGTATATCAAACAAGTTAAATTGTAAGAGTTATGTGATTTTCAAAGCCATATCTTTCACTTGTTCATAAAGCACTGTGTACCTACATTTTTTTAGTTAAGTAGTCTTCCTTTTATTTAAGAAATAAGAAGACTTAAGAAAAGCTATTGAGCTACTCTGGAGCTGTGAAAGTTGATGCTATGGTGGTGGTGTAAAGCTGAAACTTGAAGTCCTGTATAATTTGACTAATATATTGTTGTGGACGTGACGTGATTTATTTACAAAAATAAAAAAAAGTTACTGAACTTCTTCTATTTTCAGTTATGATATCTTAATTTTCATTAAGGATAACGGTGTTGACATTTCTAAAATACCTCTTCTGAGGTAGTCAAACCAAAAATTACAGGCTTTAAAAATCTAGTAGTTTTACCTGTACAGTACTGAAATGAATAATATAGTGTGTGTATAAATATTGTGCTTTTAGTAGACGTACTTTTATTTCTTTCAATCTGTCCCACCAGTTGACCAGCATAAATCAAGACGGTCATCGAGCTTCCAGTTTTTCATCCTTGGAAGAGATTATGGACAAAGCTTATGACACGTTTGATGTGAAAATCAATAATGTACAACTTCTCTTGGGCAGAAGAGGTATTAAAGCATAATCACTATCTAATCAAAGAACAATAAAAATGTTTAAATGTGTATTAGTAGATAGTGGTTTGTTCTTTAAATAAGTTACGTATAATGTAAAGAAAATACAAATTAAAACTGTAAAACTTCCTTTATTTTGAATTTTCCAGTATCTTGAATAAAATGCCCATTTGTTCTCTGGAAATCTATATTATTGCTGTACTCATTCAAGTGTTAGCAAGTAAATTAGGGTTAGGTAATTTAGTATTATGCACCTATTGATAGGCTCATGAATTTTTGTTTGTTTGGATTAATAGACAGCTCAGACTAGCTGCAAAATATATATGATGGTCTTTTATGATGATTTACATGTGGGGACTCTTATGTTAAGAAAAATATTGTGAGGAAAAGAAGAAATCTGACATTCTGATAATGGCTGAGTTCATAGCTCTTGCTTCTGGGTTTCAAGGTTGTAAGTGAAAATACTTCTTGGTTTTGGCCCATGCTAGATGCTGATAAAGCATGGTGTTAGGGGTGATTGTTTTCTGACCTGTGGAAGTCCATGCAATATCTTGCCTATATGAACTTAGGTTTCTGCAGTTCATTAGATGGGCTGGATTTTTTAAAGTAATTCTTAAATGATTTTTCTGGATTATTTTTTATACGGTCTCTTTATTACAAAATAAAGCTTGTGAAGTTTAATTTTTAAACTGGATAAACACTCCTTCAGGTGAAGACTGGAAGAAGGCTCGATTTCAGCATCCATCAGCTTTGCACATATTACAGCCTATGGATATGCGTGTGCAATTATCCAAATCAATGGTGGAGAAAGACATCAGAATGGCTAAGTAATGTATCAGCACTATCAGACAATTAATTTTTGCTTGGTTATTTGTGCTTATTGAAAAAGGGCATTGTCACTGAAACCCAATGGGACAAGATGGAGTTTGAAGACTTATATGCATGGTCTTAATTTTCTCCTTGTTATGGGCAAAGTCAGTAGCTACACTTTTATAATTAAGGCTGCCTAACAGTTTACATGTTGCTTGTAACTTCGCCAAGCTTCAATCATTTGGGCTGAAACTTGCCATATTGAGTGTTTGCTGCAGGCTAAGAATTTTGTAAAGTTTCAGCTAAAACAGTGCAGCCTTTTGTGAGAATCAGATAAAGGAAAAACACCTTGTTTTGCCCATGTTAAATTGCTAAAGTGTGTCTATGCTTTAGAGCAGGCACTTAAGAGAATTCACTCTCGTGTCAAGGATGTGCTTTTTGTCATTCCTGTGAAAATTTGGCATTAGTTGTGAGCCTCTGAAAAATGGCACATGGATACTTGTTAGCATTTGGCAGCTAAATTCTCAGAAGATTCTATCTGCACTGACTATGCTCCATGCTCATACAGTTCCTATTGGCCTGCAATAACCTATTGCTGTGTAGACAAACCCTCTTAGCAGAAGCATTTCTCTATCTGGTCTCATCTGTCTGGAATTTTGCTGATATATTCTTCAGTCCAGTATATTTTGGACTGTCTTTTGTACCTAAAACACATATTGGTTGTTAGTTCCATCAAGGTCCACTTAGTTGTTCTCAGCTGTGGATGACGGCTCTGTCTTTTCTAATAGAATGTCAATACATTTTTGAAAGGCCTGGAAAGATTGTATCCTCAGGTACAAGATCCTGTTCCACATGGGACTTAAACTTGATACTGTCAAAGCTTATGTTCTTTCTTTTAAGCTTTTAGCTATCTGCTCTTGACTGCCTCTTTCAGTGAAAGTAGCATTTCTGGTGGCTATTACTTCTGCTACGAGGATGAGTGAGCTGCAGTCCCTGATGTCTGGCCCTCATTCTAGTGTTTTCTCTAAAGACCAAGTTTACCTGTGTATTCATCCAAAGTTTCTCTCAAAAGTGGTATCTAGTTTTTATATCAATCAAGCAGTTTACCTATCTTCATTCTTCCCAAACCACATTCAGATAAAGATGAAAGGAAGGCTGCATGTACTCTGGTTATTAGGAGAGCATTGGCATTCTACCCTGACAAGTCCAAATAGTTCTCTGTCTGTCTTCCCAACTCTTTGTGGTGATCGCAGACAGAATGAAGGGGCTCCCAGTTTGTTCTCAAAACATATCATCTTGGATAACTTCATGTATCCGCTTGTGCTACTATTTGGCTAATGTTATCCTGCCAAGCGGAGTGACAGCATGTTCAACGAGATAGCAAGCTGCTTCTGCAGCCTTCCTGGCTAAAATTCCTATCTCAGACATTTGTAAGATGGCAACTTGGTCTTTGATGCTCATGTTTGCTTCCTATTATGCCATCACTCAGCAAGCTCAGGATGATGCCAGATTTGGGCGAGTTGTCCTTTAGTCCCTGTGCAGATTAGGCTCTGATCCTGCCACCTGTTTCCGTGGCTTGTGAATCATCAAGAGAAGAATGCACATGTGCAATCACTTGAAGAAAAAAACCAGTAACTAACCTGTTCCATAATTGTTGTTCTTCGAGATGTGTTGCACATATCCGTTCTATGACCTGCTGTCCTACCTCTCTGCCTCAGTGTTTTTCCGGCAAAAAGAAACTGAGGGAGGGCGGTAGTGACCTTGTCCTTTTTATACATGTATGCACAGGCATGCAAGAGCAGTACCCCTCTGATACTTTGCTCCAACAGTTAATCACCTGTTAAAATTAAAATTTAGTAAACCTCTTGGTATCTGATGAAAAGTTGGCTTACATGCAACTTCATTCCAATATTATATTGTTCACAATGCCGTTTTTTTAATTCTCTACCCCCCAGGTTTAAAGTTTCAGGAGGCCTTCCTCTGGTGCATGTGAGACTTTCTGACCAAAAGATCAAGGGGATTTTTGATCTGATTGATAGCATTCCATTTCCTCAGATGTCAGCCATGTCAGTTCAAAGCACAAAGGTAAACTGACTAGAATAATGGTAAACTTGAACTAAAACATGATAGTATAACTGCATAGAACCCTTTTAGTGAGTGCATTCTTTCATTTAGTATTTACGGAAAGCAGATATTGGCAGGTAAGAGAAGGCTACAGGATATCTGAAAAAAAAAAAAGACAGTAATATTTCATAGATTCATAGATTCATAGATTATAGGACTGGAAGGGACCTCGAGAGGTCATCGAGTCCAGTCCCCTGCCCGCATGGCAGGACCAAATACTGTCTAGACCATCCCTGATAGACATTTATCTAACCTACTCTTAAATATCTCCAGAGACGGAGATTCCACAACCTCCCTAGGCAATTTGTTCCAGTGTTTAACCACCCTGACAGTTAGGAACTTTTTCCTAATGTCCAACCTAGACCTCCCTTGCTGCAGTTTAAACCCATTGTTCCTGGTTCTATCCTTAGAGGCTAAGGTGAACAAGTTCTCTCCCTCCTCCTCATGACACCCTTTTAGATACCTGAAAACTGCTATCATGTCCCCTCTCAGTCTTCTCTTTTCCAAACTAAACAAACCCAGTTCTTTCAGCCTTCCTTCATAGGTCATGTTCTCAAGACCTTTAATCATTCTTGTTGCTCTTCTTTGGACCCTTTCCAATTTCTCGACATCTTTTTTAAAATGCGGTGCCCAGAACTGGACACAATACTCCAGCTGAGGCCTAACCAGAGCAGAGTAGAGCGGAAGAATGACTTCTCGTGTCTTGCTCACAACACACCTGTTAATGCATCCCAGAATCATGTTTGCTTTTTTTGCAACAGCATCACACTGTTGACTCATATTTAGCTTGTGGTCCACTATAACCCCTAGATCCCTTTCTGCCGTACTCCTTCCTAGACAGTCTTTTCCCATTCTGTATGTGTGAAATTGATTTTTCCTTCCTAAGTGGAGCACTTTGCATTTGTCTTTATTAAACTTCATCCTGTTTAACACAGACCATTTCTCCAATTTGTCCAGATCATTTTGAATTATGACCCTGTCCTCCAAAGTAGTTGCAATCCCTCCCAGTTTGGTATCATCCGCAAACTTAATAAGCGTACTTTCTATGCCAATATCTAAGTCGTTGATGAAGATATTGAACAGAGCCGGTCCCAAAACAGACCCCTGCGGAACCCCACTCGTTACGCCTTTCCAGCAGGATTGGGAACCATTAATAACAACTCTCTGAGTACGGTTATCCAGCCAGTTATGCACCCACCTTATAGTAGCCCCATCTAATTTGTATTTGCCTAGTTTATCGATAAGAATATCATGCGAGACCGTATCAAATGCCTTACTAAAGTCTAGGTATACCACATCCACCGCTTCACCCTTATCCACAAGGCTCGTTATCCTATCAAAGAAAGCTATCAGATTAGTTTGACATGATTTGTTCTTCACAAATCCATGCTGGCTGTTCCCTATCACCTTACCACCTTCCAAGTGTTTGCAGATGATTTCCTTAATTACTTGCTCCATTATCTTCCCTGGCACAGAAGTTAAACTAACTGGTCTGTAGTTACCTGGGTTGTTTTTATTTCCCTTTTTATAGATGGGCACTATATTTGCCCTTTTCCAGTCTTCTGGAATCTCTCCCGTCTCCCATGACTTTCCAAAGATAATAGCTAGAGGCTCAGATACCTCCTCTATTAGCTCCTTGAGTATTCTAGGATGCATTTCATCAGGCCCGGGTGACTTGCAGGCATCTAACTTTTCTAAGTGATTTTTAACTTGTTCTTTTTTTATTTTATCTGCTAAACCTACCCCCTTCCCATTAGCATTCACTATGTTAGGCATTCCTTCAGACTTCTCGGTGAAGACCGAAACAAAGAAGTCATTAAGCATCTCTGCCATTTCCAAGTTTCCTGTTACTGTTTCTCCCTCTTCACTAAGCAGTGGACCTACCCTGTCTTTGGTCTTCCTCTTGCTTCTAATGTATTGATAAAAAGTCTTCTTGTTTCCTTTTATTCCCGTAGCTAGTTTGAGCTCATTTTGTGCCTTTGCCTTTCTAATCTTGCCCCTGCATTCCTGTGTTGTTTGCCTATATTCATCCTTTGTAATCTGTCCTAGTTTCCATTTTTTATATGACTCCTTTTTATTTTTTAGATCGTGCAAGATCTCGTGGTTAAGCCAAGGTGGTCTTTTGCCACATTTTCTATCTTTCCTAACCAGCGGAATAGCTTGCTTTTGGGCCCTTAATAGTGTCCCTTTGAAAAACTGCCAACTCTCCTCAGTTGTTTTTCCCCTCAGTCTTGATTCCCATGGGACTTTACCCATCAGCTCTCTGAGCTTCCCAAAATCTGCCTTCCTGAAATCCATTGTCTCTATTTTGCTGTTCTCCCTTCTACCCTTCCTTAGAATTGCAAACTCTATGATTTCATGATCACTTTCACCCAGGCTGCCTTCTACTTTCACATTCTCAACGAGTTCCTCCCTATTTGTTAAAATCAAGTCTAGAACAGCTTCCCCCCTAGTAGCTTTTTCAACCTTCTGAAATAAAAAGTTGTCCCCAATGCAGTCCAAGAATTTGTTGGATAGTCTGTGCCCCGCTGTGTTATTCTCCCAACATATATCCGGATAGTTGAAGTCCCCCATCACCACCAAATCTTGGGCTTTGGATGATTTTGTTAGTTGCTTGAAAAAAGCCTCATCCACTTCTTCCACCTGGTTAGGTGGCCTGTAGTAGACTCCTAGCAGGACATCTCCCTTGTTTTTTGCCCCTTTAAGCCTAACCCAGAGACTCTCAACACTTCCGTCTCCTATGTCCATCTCTACCTCAGTCCAAGTGTGTACATTTTTAATATATAAGGCAACACCTCCTCCCTTTTTCCCCTGTCTATCCTTCCTGAGCAAGCTGTACCCATCCACACCAACATTCCAATCATGTGTATTATCCCACCAAGTTTCAGTGATGCCAACAATGTCATAGTTGTATTTATTTATTAGCACTTCCAGTTCTTCCTGCTTATTCCCCATACTTCTCGCATTTGTATATACGCATCTAAGATACTGGTTTGATCTTTCCTCCCGGTTTTGTCCTGACTCTCCTTTCTCTCTGCCAATATAGCCCACACTCCCTCTCGTTTCCGACCCATCTCCCCGGTCTCCATGTTCCCCACTTACCTGTGGGCTTTGCTCACCTGTCCCCGTCGAACCTAGTTTAAAGCCCTCCTCACTAGGTTAGCCAGTCTGTGTCCGAATAGGGTCTTTCCTCTCCTCGAAAGGTGAACGCCATCTCTGCCTAGCAGTCCTTCCTCGAATAGCATCCCGTGGTCTAGGAAGCCAAAGCCCTCCTGGCGACACCATCTTCGCAGCCAGGCATTCACCTCCATGATGCATCTGTCTCTGCCCGGGCCCCTACCTTTGACAGGAAGAATTGAAGAGAATACCACCTGCGCTCCAAACTCCTTCACCCGTACTCCCAGAGCCCTGTAGTCACTCTTGATCTGCTCAGTGTCACACCGCGCAGTATCATTTGTACCCACATGGATGAGTAGCATGGGGTAGTAGTCAGAGGGCTGGATAATCCTCGACAATGCCTCCGTAACGTCTCGGATACGGGCCCCCGGCAGGCAGCATACCTCCCGAGATGAGATGTCAGGGCGACAGATGGGCGCCTCCGTCCCCCTCAGCAGAGAGTCTCCGACCACCACTACCCTACGTTTCCTATTTGCAGTGGTGGCAGCAGACCCTCCAGCCTTAGGGGTACGAGGCTTCTCCTCCTTTACTGTAGGGAGTGATTCCTTCTTTCCTGTGTCAAGAAGAGCATAACGGTTACCTATAACCACGGCAGGAGGGTTCGGAGCAAGGGTGGAGCACTGCCTGCTGCCAGAAGTAACCAGCTGCCAGTGTCCACCCTGAGCCATCTCCTCCTCCACCAGTGGTGTATCAGCAGTCCTGTGTACTGGGACAGCTACCTCAGCTGTCTCCACATGGACACTGTCGAGGAATTGCTCATGGATACGGATGCTCCTCAACCTAGCCACCTCCTCCTGTAGCTCTCCCACCTGCTGCCTGAGAGATTCCACCAGCAGGCACCTCTCACATTGGATGGTCCCCCCAGCCTGGATATCAGTAAGTGGAAATTGCAAGTTACAGTCTTTGCAAAACCACACCAGGATCTGGGTAGAGGCATCCATGCTTAGGCACTCTGTCTGGCTACAGGCACAGGTGGAGGAGACAGTAGCAGTGCTGGCACAGGTGTTGCGGGTCTTCCTAACCATCATAAGCCTCCCTCTGTCAAACTCCCGTCTGCAGCCCCCTGTCAGCTGAAAGGGTTGTTTAAGCGAAAAGTTATGAATGTAGTTGCTTTATAGGTATTAAGGGGAATCAAGAGAAAACAGATGGAACCGGCAAGGGACCCTCGCCCCCTTCCTGCTCCCCTTCCAAACTCCCTTGCGAAACTCCCTGTTAGCAGCCCCTGGTCGCAAAGCTCCCTGGTCGCTTGTGCGCTGCTTTATAAAGCCCTGGCCTGTATGAATGCCCCGCCCACTGATTAAGGCTCAGCCACTTACCAGAGGCTTCTAGCTTTCAAACCTTCCAACTGCCAGCCACAGCACACGGTCCTTCAAACAACCAAAACAAACAAACAGACTGACAAACACAAGCTCAGCTCACAGCAAGTAACCCTCAAACACAAACAAACACACACTACAGACAGTCACTTACCCCAAAAGGGTGCTGTATTGCTCCTCCTTCACCTGTTCATGTGTTGCTCTAGATGATGATGGTGATGATGAAGAGAGTCTTCAAAGTCCACTTGAACACACACAACTAGTCTTATTTGAATAAGCCATGTATTATCATATGTTGACTTGAAAGTTCAAATTAAAATTTGAGTCTTATCCACAAATTTTATTTGGGAAGCAGGGTGGATTTTCATGAGAATATAAATGAACATTCTGAAGTCATGATAAGTTATTGTAGATCAGTTTCTGTACTTGGCTATTTTTTTCTAGGTACCTGCTATCCCCATGATTACTGATGCAAGGAAAGGGTTACTTGACACATCAATATTGCTGGAAGGAGTAGAGTCAGGTAAGAAAATATTTTTAACTGTTTCTAAAACAAAACTTTGCTAGGTGTTTCTGATCATGAAATGAGTGTTCTATGGACAATAAATACCTATGCATACCTATGAATTGCAAAATTTAAGGTGGCCTTGCAGATCTTGCTGATACTATCTTAAGACACTAAGCTTGCTTTTTAAAAATACATAATTAGCTTTTTTTTGTTCGGAAGATACATTAATTTACATTATGAAAGCTATGGAAGGCTTTCCTAATCTGAGATCAGTCATTTAATGGGATGTTAACTTGTGGTATCTGGACCCTGATTGTCTCAACCACCTTGCACTTGTAATTACCATATTTAGAAAATACTTACATGAAGAGGCCTCAAACACAAGTAAACACAGAATTGATAATGACAAACAAATCAGTATGTCAAGGTACTAGCCATTGCAAAGAGAACATTTGCTCACTTTTATATTTGGCTGTCAGTTCAACAGACAGCATAAAAATATTACATGTCTTTATTTCCTAGAGTCTGATGAATATTTTGATGCTGAAAATTCTTTTTCACTAACTGAAAAGGCTCTACATGAAGGACATGAACTAAAAAACAAAACAGAGACTATTAATGAGGAGTTCACAGACCTTCAATTGAAGTTTGAAATTAAAGAGGCATGTGTTTTACTTTTCTTTCTTCAAATTGCATTAGTCTCTCTTAATCTGTAGGACCATTATAAAGCAGTTATTATAGGATCCGTTACATGTCAAAGTGCACCCCCACTAGTCTGATGAACAGCACAACATTGATGAAATGTAACCTCAGAAAATAATACATTTACTTTAGCACCATAATCCAGCAAACTTCCATATGTAGTAACTTGATTGTGATGCCACATAAGAAGGAGGAAGTTGAAACATCGGGAGAGTCATTAACAAAGAACCAACCCTAGGAGTTTGCTTCCGCTTTGTAATAGCAAAATTCTACTGAAAATATTTGTTCACCAAGAATTAGAAATTCCCTCCCCTTTCCATTATGCTTCAAGTAGTTCAGATCTTGACAGCTCACCTTCCGTTTCACACTCTTGTGCAAGAATGCTAGTTGTTAAAGAAAATAAAACCGTAAAGGTAGCACCAATTTCATTTTCCTCTTTCTGATTAATAAAAAATGGAACATCAGATATGAAAAGAGATGATCTGATACCAGGCTATTACTGACATTTGTGTAATTCTTATTCATGTAGGTGGTTTTAGAACTCACAAAGCAACAGAAAATAGAGGAAACAATACTTGTATTTAATGTAATGCAGCTCGGAACAGAAGCTACAGTCAGAACATATGACTTAACAGCTGTATCTTACTTAAAGAAAATCAGCTTGGATTACCACAAAACTCAAGGTAATGAAAATAATAAAACAAAATGGAGGATAAGAATAATAGTGTCTCTGCTTAGTAGACTTCATAGTTTAAACCTTTTTGTATCAAGGTTTCGACTGCCTACCCTAGCCTTTCAGAGAAAAGTTCTACAGTATGATAGTTAGGTTTGATATTTAGAATCAGCCCCTTCTCTTTTGAGGCTGCAGTTGTGTGGGCCCATATAATTGTGTGCAGTGCTCCACATGGAATTTATGTGCCGGCACAGTTGATGCCATTAAGACATTCACCTGGTTTTCTTTGCTTATCTAGTAAATGTGTAATTTTAGATATATCAGTCGTAGCTGCAAAATGGTGGAAGTCAAGTTTTAAAAATCTGGCCCTTACTCTTCGACATACATGGAAATTTTTAGGAAGATAAGTAGCATCTAGAAAATGAAGTCACCTTTCTTAGTAATACATTTGTGGCAATGTATTTGTTGTAGAGTGGGAAGGGGTTAATTTAAATTTGGTTCAGAGAAACAAGTAGTGGTAGCCTACCTCTTACTAATTCAGGGAAAACCAAATCAAAAGATGGAATCTTTGTTACAGGCTAATTCATGAGATGATCCTCCGGCTTATGATTCCTACTATTTAGTCTCCAGCGGTTCTTTTACATACCTTTATGGGACACCATGATTGAAGCCAAGTAAAATAATCAGTTATTAACCATGGCTGTTTTACTATTAAGGAAAGGAAAAGAAAACATTAAACAAAACAGACAAATGACAGAGCACACTGATAAATTAGCTGTTTTGTTCAGTCTAGGTGCATGAGTGCATGCTAGCCCAATTCAAGCCCTATAAGAACAACTTCCTGATACTTGTTCATTTAATGATTTTGGTGTACACTGTAAATTTTGTCCATGTTGCTGTCTTTACTACGTTATAGATAAAGGATTCAGTGTTGAGATACTGAAGCAGAGCCTATTCCATTTGTCACTACTCTTTTTTTTTTTTTTTTTTATTAAACCGAATGCTTTGTGAAACCTTTTTCAGAGGCACATATCAACATTAGTCTCCCAGCACACATGGACTTCTAATGCCAGTTTGGCACCTACCTTTTTTGAAAATTACAGCCCTTTAAATGTTTTAATATTCTCCTTCTTCAATATCAGTATTTTAAATATGGCAAAAAGAAAAGGTACAAGCCTCTGTAATGACAGTGTTAACTTGTCATTGCCTGTCTAAACGTTCAACTCAAGATGTAAACGTGGATTCTAGGTTATTAGCACAATGCTTCAGGCAGCAACACATTTTGAAGTGTTAAATAGAAAACGATGTTCGAGGAGAAGGGTTTAATAAAATCATTTCTCTGCCTGCTTCAATATTGCGAAAGCTGAATTCTCAATATGCTCTCATTTGGTATGTTACAGATAAAAAACGACCACTTCACTTAATTAGCTCTTCAGATGGACCTGGATTAGACCTTTTGAAAGTGGAATATATCAAGGTACATGCTTACTATTTAATAAGTATTTATTAAAATGATCTGTGAAGTGTATCTGGTAATAAGTTAAAAATTTAGTACATAAGGTATAAGTGAGTGCAGTCTACACAATGCAATGGCTCATTCAATTTGTCTATCTTTAACCTTTTATAACGTTTCCCTTTCAGGCTGACAAAAATGGTCCAAAATTTCAGTCAAGCTTTGACAACACTGAACAAACACTTCAGGTAACTGAATTTTTTTCCAAGTGTCTCATATTAGCCTCTTTACTTAGCAGGTACCTGCAAGTCAAAGCTGAGACTCACTGAAGAGTGGAATGTTAGCCTGACTTCCCTAGGTAAAGTGGTATGCTCTTATCTCAAGTTAGGTAACTTAAGATAAAATACTAGTAATGACAGGGCAACTTGAAGTTTCAGCAGGTCAAGTTGAAGCCTATGCTCCTCCATAGTCTTATCTTGACCTGCAAACTGTTGTGAAAACTACCAGCTGCTTGGTCTTCACTAGGGTTTTAACTAGCTAACTTGAGTTGATGAATTTTTTATTAAGATGATGTTTAAAAAAAGTGAACGGTACAAAGTTTAAGCATAGAAGTTCCTGGTTATCGGGAATAACATACAGATTATCAAGGGGTGCGAAGTTCGGTTTAAGATCAGGTGGCATAAGGAATACATAATCTGCAATATTCCCGACTGGGAGTAAAAGGTTGATGACAGACAAACTACAGACATGGAGATATGAGGGTATGAAGTTCACATAACGGCCACCTTCGGGTGTGGAGTATAATGAGTGGATATGATGATGAGGATGGATTGACCCTCATTTGGTGAGTTTTAACGTTCAGGGAGTTCATGGTTCCAGTTCATATGATCCAAAGGAGAAAGTTTCTTGGTCCCTTTCTCGTACAGCCTTCATCTCTCTCCCCTCCCTCCCCCAGTGGAGATAAAGCCTTGAAGTCGAGATTGCCACCATACCACCATCCCTGTCCCCAACACATCCCTGCACCTTGGGGTTCATAGGAGATGGCTATAACAGCTGCCCCGACCTAGGAAAATTCTCAGTTGCCCACTTAGGGCAGTTTTAGTGTCCCTTCGTGCCACTCTGGCAGTGCAAAGGGGCCCAACTCTCCTAGAAACTGTTAAGTTGCATATGGATCAGAAGTCTCAGCCAATGAACTGGAATATGTGCTTAAAAGCCTTACTTCAGGGCTTTTTAACATGACTAGATAACTGTGTAACAATTGGCGGAGTGAGCAAGCTCTGTACTAATGCTTTTTTCCTCCTCAGTTTGTGAAAAGGAAATACACAGCATATATTTAACTTGTGGTACTCTCAATATCTGATGTTCGGGTGAAATGTAAGAAGAGATTAAAACAACCTTGGGGGGTGGGGAGGTAAAAAAAATCTCCATTAACTGTGCCTGAGATTAAAAATGACAAAGGTAGTCAGTTTTCTTACCTTGGGGCATATTGCCAATGGGTGTCAGGAAGAAACTTTTTCCCTGGTGAAAACTGTGACTGATGTAAGGAGTGCCTTGAGGATGAAGGCACCTTCTTTTGAAGTATCTGCCAGTTACAGTTGAACTGAATATTTGACTGAAATGGTCAACTAGAGTGCTCTACATTGGGTCTATGAATTCTTTGTGTTCCCAGTTTAGATATTTTTAATATTTCTGTGAATCCTATAAGAGTTGAATTCTTTGGTACACATTTAGTGTTAAATCTTTACATTCCTTAATATGAAACTGTCAAGGTTATTGAAAAGTGATAGAACTAGGCTTAGGTACATCAGCATAATTTTCATGAAAATGATGTTATTGTTGATGGTTCCCAGATGAATTTATCAAGTTATAGCCTAATTAAACCACATGTATTGCATCTTGTCTGTCTTTTTGTGTGTTTGGGACAACTACGGTGTGGTATAAGCCTGGCTAATACCTCTGGTATAGCACGGGATTTTTAGTAACATTCAACTGCAGCTTGCTTGAAAGGTTTATTTTGTCCAGCTGAGAACAGAGAGTTTAATAATGCAAGTGTTCCCCTGAAGAACTTTCTGGGAAGGTATTTTCTGCATCTTCTGGTAATTAGTATTATGCATTTTCCCCAATAGACTAAGTTCTCATGGCAACAAAGGTTAAGAGAACCAGAAAATACAAACTTAAAAAACAGATCAGGAAAAACTACTCAAAGAATATACTGGAGTTAACTAAAAGGAAAAACCCCCACAATTAGTTGAGTATTTGATGTCTTTTTAGTTTAGTTGCATGTCACCTTGTTCTTGTATGTTGGGAAGATGAAGCCAAATATTTATTGGTGATTACATACCTGTGTCATTTTCCCGTATAATTGTCACTCTGCAAGCCTAAATCCCAATCCATTCAGCATGTCTACTCGTGGAAGTGATCCACACGCTAAATGAATGTTATCTGTAGCTTTACTTTTTGTGATTTGGATTCTTTTGTTTTAAACAGGTGGCCTTTTCGTCGTTAAATTTTCTGTTACATACACAGGCCCTTCTCTCTACTATCAATTTTCTAACAGACGTTATTCCATCAAGCAGTCCAAGTACTGGTGACATAGGACACTCGCAAACACAAGGAGAAAAGCAGCAAAAAGATACTAGTGTGAAGAAAGGTATAGTTAATATTTCTGGCAAGTCTAATGTTGTTCAGTGTGTCATGTTGGAGTGAAAGGGTAGATTTAAATTGTTAGACACTAATTTAGTTTTAAAAGTTATTAAAATATTTAGTTTGCAGAAACAAGAAATGGTAGGCCTGTTCTTACTAATTTTCTTTCACTGCCAATTTAGAGGTATCCACTGTTTAGTCACAGGAATTATTTTACATAATTCAGGGGACACCATGATCAAGGCCAAGCAAAATAATGGCAGTTATTAACTATGGCTTTTTGTTATTGAAGTAAGGAAAAGAAAATATTAAACAATACAAATGATAAGCTGGTTATTTACATTACAATTTCTGTGGTATATCTCTCTGTGGAAAGCTTTTAACAGAGATTACAACCCTGAGAATGAACACCTCTGAGGTGTGCTTTCCTCTTGGTAAGTTAAAACTAAAATATATTTTCCCCAAAATTATTGTGAATCCATTTAGTATATCCTTAAATAAATAATCATGTTCATAGATGGGCAGAAGAATTTTGTTTAAAGGCAGGTTGTCCCATTGTTTAATATATAACCAGTTAGTATATCAGTAAGCCAGTTTATAGTTGGCAAAGTAAGTGATCTTAACTGCACCTTTATGAAACTGAAGAAAACGTGGAAATCAGTTACTTAGAAGAAGCCATTTAAGGAGAAATCTTGAGACAGGCCAGTTAGCCAATATTAAGAATCTTAAATCCAATTAAAGCCCAGTGTATCTCAGTTTACCAATGTTTAGCCTCTGTCTCCTCTCCAGGAATACAAGGTTTAACCACTTGGTGATCAACAGGAGAAACTTAGTCTTTTAAGTATCAGAGGGGTAACCGTGTTAGTCGTTATTCACAAAAACAACAAGGAGTCCAGTGGCACCTTAAAGACTAACAGATTTATTTGGGCATAAGCTTTTGTGGGTTAAAAAAAACCTACTTCCGTTTTTTTTTTTTTTTGTTTTTTTTTTTTAACCCATGAAAGCTTATGCCAAATAAATCTGTTAAGGTGCCACCGGACTCCTCGTGTTTTGTTTGTTTGTTTTTTTGGTAATTAGTTTAGCCTCAAATGACCTTGGCATAAAACATCTGACTATTCATATATCAGTGAAATTAGGAAGTTGTTAAATGAAGGCATTCATTTAGATACAAAATATTTGCAAATGTGCATATTAAAAGAATCTTATTCCATTGTAAGCATTGGAGAACCAACAAAGGTTTTCATCTGTAAGTGGAAACATGAGTTAGAAGTAACCAGTATCTTCTTCTGTAAAATATTTCCCACCATAAATGTTCTTCAAGCTCAAGGAATGAAGACTTTAATGTGTCTACTAAAGAAATTAATTTCAAAAAGAATATTTCTAGTTTTATTTGTGAGAGTTTAAATTCAGGTTTTTCTTTGAAAAGAAAAGTGGGGGTGGCTGGTCTAGGCCCACTTTACTTCTAGATTTATTGCTCCGACGACCTAGTCTTGCATTCCTTTCACAATTAGGTTGCTTCTGAAAAGTGGTTACCTGGTTTGTCTGGTGTTTGCTGTTCTTGGGAGATAGAAGCAAAAACTTTAATAATATTATATAATAATAATATAATTAATTAACCTTCTATAATGTCTTGGATTAGCTTCAGCATTTTGTCACATAATTAGCTAAACATGTATATTGTTAAATTTCCAAGCCTCCTGGCTATAAAACTTCAGTATCCAATCTTAATGGCCAGTAAAGGGTTCAGTCATGCAAGATACTAAGCACTCTGGCCCTGACCTAGCAAACAAGTTAAGAACAAGTGCTTAACTAACAAGACTATTTGCTTACTTAAAGTTAAGTATGTGCTTAATTTGTTGGATCAAGATGCAGGAGCATGGATGTGATCTAAAGATAGGTATGGCAGGAAAAAGGGGGAAAAATGGAACGTCTGTCACCTGTGTTGTCTTCAGTTGGGCTTTTTATTTCTATATATGCTTGTTTAAGAGCTGCTTCACGTGTGGCTCACTGAAACTGAGGTATGCCAATGACTTTCTCTCTCTGTTTGTGGAATAAAAAGTAAGGCAGGATCTTCATCCTCATTTCAGGGTAATATACAGAGAGAAGAGGCACACATTGCTTTTTGCAAGTAGTCATTAACTTAAGAGCTCGGTGCTGAGCTAGAGAATGCAAGAATAAACCTTTTCTGACAAGAGACTTGCTGAGGAAGTAGCGTGTTCCTTTTTTCAGCCTAATGAAAATTCTCTACGTGCTTCTGGAACATAGGAGCAAAAGATGGAGAAATCTCAAGACAGTTGGTGACTGAGGCAGCAGTCTGTGCCAGCTTCCCAAGAGCTATAAAATGTACTTGGCAAGTGTCACATGGGCCAAGAAATGGACTACTCTGGCAGAAGAGCAGTCTAAAGCAGTTTATCAAGCTAATGAGCTGTTTACGGGTGATAGGTTCGCTCCTTCTGCAGACCAGTAACAAAGTTACTCCACAGATAATTAACAAACTATGAGCATTTGAACTTCAGTGTTGAGCATTACTTTTAACTATGGTCAGTCAGCACTTTTATTAATCAACACAAATATTTAGTCTCAAATTTTAAGAAAATCCTTTCTTATCCAAGCAATAAAATTAATCATGAAAATAAGGCCACCTGTACATAGAAGATGTAAATTGATAAAATGCTCAAGGGTTTTCATAACTAGAAAATATTTATCAATCACTGTAACAACTCATATTTTATAGTTGATGTTTTATATACAAATTAGTTTAATTAACATTGACTGCACTTAAGTAGCCATACTTGATTTCTCTAAAATTGTTGATCCACCAGAGGTAGCAGAAGTGGGTGTGCTACTTTCAACAGAGCTCCAGGCAACTCTGGCATTTAAAACATGTCCTATAGACTAGATCTGAGCAATTTAAGATTGGTTAATTTGTTCATTGGTCATCTGGAACCCTGTCAAGATTAGCACCACCATTGATGTATCAGCAATGAAGATGAACCAGAGGCAGCAGTGGTTAGGAGTTCTTAATTTAAAAAAATAACAAGGTTAATCTTAGTGGATGTAGTCCTGTCAACACTGGTTCTCCACTTGTAAGGTTGATTTTGAACTCCTTTTGTCTACTTGACAGAGGCCGAAGAGCTTCAAAGTATATTAAAAACAAACAAAAAAGGATTTATGATATTCTTTGTTTTTACTTAGTAGTGACCAGAACTGCCAAGGATAAGCATGTTATTGACTTCAAGCTGTTTGCCAAGTTGGATGCCTTCTGTTTAAATGTGTGTGATGAAAAGAACAATATTGCTGAAATCAAAATACAAGGTAATGGCTTCTTTAGTAAAGAAAGTGATTACTGGACTTGTTAGTAAATTAGCAGTAGTTTCTTTGATTACTTTTTACCAGGTTATAAAGTATATCTTACCATGAAGATGTGAACTTGAGTTCTTTCACTTTTTGGGGATCTATTTCTGGTGCCCCAAGTATGTATCTTGAAGCCATCTGGTGCCCCAAGTTTTAATTTTTTAATAATCACACGTGATGTAAAATGTTTCCACTTTATAAAATATAAATAAAGAAAATTTAACATTATCTGTGATATAACATTAACACTTTCTTAACTGAATAATAACCAGCTCTTTAAAAAAGCATTTTTCATCCATAGATCTCAAAGCACTTTACAAAGGAGGTCAACATCATTATTCCCATTTAAAGATAGGGAAACTGACACACGGGGCAGGCAGTGACTTGCTCAAGGTGACCTAGCAGGATTAGGACAAAGGCCTCCTGAGTCCCAATACAGTGCTCCATCCTCTAGACCACACTGTAGCCAAACACATAAATACAGACAGGAGATGAGGAAAGGGACGTGGGGAAGCAGTTCCATTAAACACAGATGTGGGTGGATTGTTGTGATGTTAAGTCAGAATGGAGTTGATACCTTCTCTTGGCAAATAGGAACAGTTGTCCATAAACTTTCAGGGAAGGCTTGCGCATGAAGCTAGAGACTCTGTAGCTGGCTGTTAGACTTGTAGTTAAACTTTGTGGTACAATCTGCATTTGCATGAACATAACTGAAAACAAGCAGCATTGGATCTGATTCTGAAGTGCAAAGAATGCACATTTCTATCTGCTGCTGGATAAAACACATTTTTGTTAGTGTCAGTAGCAAGACAAAAAATAGATGCTTGTTTCTCTTCAATACCGGCAATCAATATAGGAACAAAAAATAGCTAATGGCATACATTATGTTTTAAAAATAACAACTTCTTCAGAGCTCTCAGAGGAATTCATTTACTATCTATCATACATAAAACTACAAGACAAATATTTCTGAAGCAAATAATGCTGTTAGGTAATTTGGAGTAGCACTTACCTCTCATTCTCTTGCAGGTGTCGATTCATCACTCTTCCTTCAGCCAAGTCACACGGTGCTCTTTGCCCGTCTTAAAGACATAATTGTCACAGATGTTGATTCAAGGACTGTTCATAAAAAGGTATAATGCATAATAAAAGGGTATTGCTATTTTACTTGATCCTTGGTTACTTTTATGTATATAAACCATTTGTGACAGAATAATTCACCCGAATATCTTTAAATGTTTGATTTGCTAAGTTCTATCAAGATAAGATGTTAGAGACACCAGGTGGGTGAGATAATACTTTTTATTGGACCAACTTTCACAAGATATTACCTCACCCACCTTCTCTGTCTATCTTGGGACCAGCAAGGCAACAGCAATGCTGCATACAAGATCTGATGTGTAATATGTAGGTGCAGGGTCAGCTCTAGGATTTTTGCCGCCCAAAGCAAAAACAATTTTGGCCGCCCCCCCCTCCCCCCGTTCTTTAATTACCCCACCCCCGGCCCCGCCTCAACTCCGCCCCTTCCCCAAATCCCCAGCCCTGCCTCCTCCTAGGCTTGAGAGCCTGGGGGGAGGAGGCAGGGCTGGGGATTTGGGGAAGGGGCGGAGTTGAGGCGGGGTCGGGGGTGGGGTAATTAAAGAAGGGGGGGGCGGCGGGGGGGGCCAAAATTGTTTTTGCTTTGGGCGGCAAAAATCCTAGAGCCGGCCCTGCCTCTCTGGCTCTGAGTATTGTTCCCCTGCAGTCTCTGACTCACTGGGTTTGGCACAGCATGTGTGTGCTTGGCCTGCCCCCTCCTCTCTTATTAGTACCTGTGGGGGAANCCCTCCCAGGTTTGAGAGCCTGGGAGGGAGGGGGAACAGCGGCACGCGAAATGGTCGCTCGGGATCTCCCCCTCCCTCCCAGGTTTGAGAGCCTGGGAGGGAGGGGGAGACCCCGAGCCGCCGCGGCACGCGAAACAGCTGATTCGTGCGCTGCTGCTCCCCCTCCTTCCCAGGCTTGCGAGCCTGGGAGGGGGGCGAGCAGCAGCGCGCGAATCAGCTGTTTCGCGCGCCGCGGCAGCAGAAGTGGAGGTGAGCTAGGGCGGCTGGGGCACATTTTTAGGGACGGCATTCTGGCGCTGGCCATGCTGCCCCTAAAAATGTGCCGCCCCAAGCACCAGCTTGTTTTGCTGGTGCCTAGAGCCGGCCCTGTGTAGGTGGAACTGTAAAGTATGAAACCACTGGTAATTCTTTTTTTTTTTTCTTTTTTCAAATGTGTATTAATTAGTTCAGTGGGGTAGCATTCTCTCCTTCAAGTAGGCTTTACATGCAGGTATACAGTGGTAAAGGTTTGCAGATCTGCATCGGTGATTCCAGAAATCTAATTGTAGGTGGTATTGATCTTGGATCACAAAAACTTCAGTTTGGCACAATAGCAGTTATGATTCATGAGTCCCAAGCACCAGAATAGCCAGGGAATATTGCAGGTTTCAATAAAAGTGAAATTGCAGAGTTACATTTGGGCAATTACATAATGTCCAGTCTTCGTGGCTCAAAATACTGAGTTTCACAGGAAGTAAGTTGACATGAAAACTTATTTAAAGTTTACATCCCTCCTCCTTGCTAACCTAATGGGAAGCATTATCACAAATCAACAGATGGATTTAAGGCTCGCGTATGGGAGATTTTTATAAAATCTGGATAATTGTATGTTTCCTCAGTCTTGGTACCAGTTTCCTTGTTGCTACTGGACATAACTATAATTATTTCACCTACTGTGGCAACTGTCAGAATTTTTACATTTCAGATCATTATGCTGAATTGATTACTGTTTCTACTCCTTTAAATAAAAATAAACAAACATTTAGATAGGAGTGATATTGAGTTGGTTCTTAATATTTTACCTACAAGATTGAAAATTACATGAAAATCCAACAACATGTTAACTTGCAACTTCTCAAGGAAGAAGATCATGTAGTTCCCAGCAGCCTTATTTGTCTTACTGCATATGGAGTTACATTAAGACATTTAAAGGTGTGGTTAAAACAATGGAATAATAGAACATTCTAATTGTTTCTCCCCAAACATTGAACTGCAGTGCTATGGACTGGAAAAAGGCTAATGTAGTACCCATCTTTAAAAAAGGGAAGAAGGAGGATCTGGGGAACTACAGGCCAGTCAGCCTAACCTCAGTCCCTGGAAAAATCATGGAGCAGGTCCTCAAGGAATCAATTCCTAGAGGAGAGGAAAGTGGATTCACCAAGGGGAAGTCGTGCCTGACTAACCTAATTGCCTTCTATGATGAGATAACTGGCTCTGTGGATGAGGGGAAAGCAGTGGATGTGTTAGTCCTTGACATTAGCAAAGCTTTTGATATAGTCTCCCACAGTATTCTTGCCGCCAAGTTAAAGTAGTATGGGCTGGATGAATGGACAGTAAGGTAGATAGAAAGCTGGCTAGATCGTCGGGCTCAACGGGTAGTGATCAATGGCTCCATGTCTAGCTGGCAGCCGGTTTCAAGCGGAGTGCGCCAAGGGTCGGTCCTGGGGCCGGTTTTGTTTAATATCTTTATTAATGATCTGGAGGATGGTGTGGACTGCACTCTCAGCAAGTTTGCAGATGACACTAAACTGGGAGGTATGGTAGATACACTAGAGGGTAGGGATCGGATACAGAGGGACCTAGACAAATTAGAGGATTGGGCCAAAAAAAACCTGATGAGGTTCAACAAGGACAAGTGCAGAGTCCTGCACTTAGGACGGAAGAATCCCATGCACTGCTACAGACTAGGGACCGAATGGCTAGGTAGCAGTTCTGCAGAAAAGGACCTAGGGGTCACAGTGGACGAGAAGCTGGATATGAGTCAACAGAGTGCTCTTGTTGCCAAGAAGGCTAACGGCATTTTGGGCTGTATAAGTAGGGGCATTGCCAGCAGATCGAGGAACGTGATTGTTCCCCTTTATTCGACATTGGTGAGGCCTCATCTGGAGAACTGTGTCCAGTTTTGGGCCCCACACTACAAGAAGGATGTGGAAAAATTGGAAAGAGTCCAGCGGAGGGCAACAAAAATGATTAGGGGTCTGGAGCACATGACTTATGAGGAGAGGCTGAGGGAACTGGGATTGTTTAGTCTCCAGAAGAGAAGAATGAGGGGGGGATTTGATACCAGCCTTCAACTACCTGAAGGGGGGTTCCAAAGAGGATGGAGCTCGGCTGTTTTCAGTGGTGGCAGATGACAGAACAAGGCGCAATGGTCTCAAGTTGCAGTGGGGGAGGTCGAGGTTGGATATTAGGAAACACTATTTCACTAGGAGGGTGGTGAAGCACTGGAATGCGTTACCTAAGGAGGTGGTGGAGTCTCCTTCCTTGGAGGTTTTTAAGGCCCGGCTTGAGAAAGCCCTGGCTGGGATGATTTAGTTGGGAATTGGTCCTGCTCTGAGCAGGGGGTTGGACTAGATGACCTCTTGAGGTCCCTTCCAACCCTGATATTCTATGATTCTGTGTTGTCATAGTTGATTGCATTTTCCCCCTTTAAAAAAGGAAAAGGAAAAAGGGGAGGAAAAAACTGACCAGAGAAACCAGATTTATTTGATGAAGGAAAGTCAAATATATATTCTGATTTTTACTCTGACTGCACATACATGATATTAAAATTAGACTTACTTTTAAATTGTATGCCATAAAGAGCAAAAATTACAAGCATCACAGCTCAGAGTTTGACAGAAGTGTGGGGCTTTTAATGCCTTCTTAATAGTACTGAAGATTCAGAAGACTTTAGAAAAAAAAAAGGAAAAAAAAGATGATAATGCAAAACAAGTCCTAGGGGATCAAATTTTGTCTGCAGGTATCAGTCACAAAATATCTGTGCTGCATACGTTGATAAATGAGGAAAATGGTATACTGTGCACAGTCTGTATGTTGTCTCTATTCCATAACTTTTTGATACTTAACCAGTTACTCTTGGATTTAGAATGCAAATCAATTCCTTATTGATGTTCATGCCAAGATTGAAGATTAAATGAGGACAAATTACTGGATTATTGGAGTGCTGTGTGAATATCTGACAATTAGTTTTAAAATATTTTCGTGATCATAGGTCTGAAATGACAAAGGAATTCTTAACAAATTTCAGAAGAGTTAAAATAAATATCTGTGCTCTAAGAATGAGAAGTTTCAGATGTAAGAATTGTTTATATTATACCTGTATATTGAATTTTGTATAATTTAAAGGGCTCCTTAATTTTAACTGGAGCATGAAGTGTTTAAATAGACTTTGCGAATGAACACCCCTAGCTTGGCTTAACTTCAATATTAAATGAGTTTTATAGACTATTGCATGCATGTACTGCATTAAAGACAATCACTGAAAAAGCTAAGTTGCCTCCAGGTGGGCTTAAAATAAAAATATTTTGTGGTTATGAAGACAAACTAGCAGATGGATTTGATATTTGAAAAATGGATGTGCAAATTGTTTTTAAATAGAATCTTTTGAGTATCCATTTTAGACTAATGTATTTGCTTTCTCTGCTGTTTACATATTTAGTTTCCTACTTTATTCATAAACATTCAGGAGGGTAATATGAAAAGTAGATAAACATTTTGTTTTGCATTTACTTGAGAACCGGGAATAGTGATGTGAGGATCCTGTACCTATGTCTTCTCCAGGCTGTCTCTATAGTAGGAGATGAAGTCTTCAGTTTCAACCTGGCACTGTATCCAGATGCTACTGAGGGAGAAGCTTACACTGATATGTCCAAAGTGGATAGCATTGTCTCTCTGAAAGTGGGCTGCATTCAGATAGTTTATCTTCATAAATTCCTCATGTCACTTCTGGTAAGATTGCGGATTGTACTGAATTACCAGTTCAAGTTGTTTGAGTACCTCTGCTGTATGAAAGCCACTGGTAGCTTGCAGTTGCCATTACAAAAAGGACAGGTTTACTGTTTTAAATACATACTAGGAGGACAAAGGTTAGATAAAAGCATTAATTTGTAGAATAAATTCTTAATTTTAATATATGTTGGATTTAAATAGATGGAGTTTCAAGCACATGTAGATCAACATCTTTTACAAAAATGAGACATGGCGTTAATCAGAATTGAAACGTGTTTTTTCTTTCTCAACATCACACACAGTGACTTAAATTCATCAGGCAAAACCCAGCATTATTAGAGATGATCTTCTCTTGCAGTTGATTACCTCTATCATAACCTATAGCTCATGAGACTTATTTCTATTTGCTTTTCTGCTCTTCATAACATTGATGAGTTAAATGTTTGTATCTAGTTTACAGGATGCAAACTAAGTAGGATGTACTTCAAAGCTGATGTCATTATGACCTCTGTTCTCCATATTTCAGAACTGTTTGCTGAAAAATGACTTTTTAAAATGCAGTTAATGAATGTTGTTGATCTTAGCCACATCTTGGGTTTCTTTAGCTGACTTGTGAGCAAAAGAGCAATGTTGCTGTGCCCTGAGGCTAATGAGTTTTGATTCCTTTCATGAAGGCTGGCAATTTGTTGACATAAGAGTGAATCATGCTAAAGAAATAGGTTTGTTACATTTGGATAAATAGCAGAATGGTGAAAATTGTTAAAATGCCAGTTTAAGCAGGACAAGCTGTTTACACTGTTACTGAATGAGTGTTCTATAGTGTCCAGTAGCCCCATTCTCTTATCCAATAGAATCCTCAGTCTGTGATCTCTGGGAAAAGTTTATATTCCAAATTTTTCCTCTTTTGCTTTAACTAATGCTCAGCATTTTTTTTTATGTATTCTTTTTACAAGACTTTTACTAGTTAATTTGTGGTACTTCTAATTCTGAATGTCCCAAGAAAATGGAACCACATTCTTTTAGGATTAATAGAAACCATTGTACCTTTGGTCTGGGCTGAGATGTTCAAAGCTGAATGTCCAGTTTATATTAAAATGATTTGAATGCCAAATTTACATTAAAACTAATGAGACCCAGGTGTCCAAATCATTCAGGTGTCTGTGAAAATACATTAATAGTGTAAAGAAAAATAACTACACTTTTATAAAATTGTGGAATAGTGGTATGGGCATGCTTAAGGGGAAAATATTTATTTTTTGAATCTGGAAATTAGGAAATAACAATTTTGATGAAGAAGAGAGTGACATATCAATTAAATATGTCCAATACAATATTATTGCTGAATTATCCCCTAGCATATGCATGTATCTTCCTTTAGTAAAACCTTAAGAAACACATGTGTATTCTCACTCTATCGATCACAGATATTATTAAATCTAAAATTATTAGAATTGCCAGTATTTTTTTTATATTCCTTTTGGGAAGACTCTGAAGAAGCCATCATTTACTAGATTTGTTAAGCAAACTAGAGGAAAGAGCATAAAGCTTAATATTTTTAATTTAGCTTTCAGTTTCACAAAGTTATCTCTATTGTTGCCTGTGTTTGTTTTTCAAATTTTCTGTATTAATGTTAACATTATGCACTATCTATCCATGCATTGATTTCTTGTTGTGAAAGTGGCACAAAGAAGGGGTGTTTGGCTTGTCTTCTCCCAGTAAGACTGGGAGGTGCTAGTGAAAATATAATCTATTTTGTGCCAGGCTGCACCTTTTCTCTCCTCTCAGCAGGCATGCTCCTCAGCTCACTTCTTGCTTTGCTTGAAGAAGCAACTTGTGTCTCTGGCTGAGGTGCTATCTTAGCTAGATCCCTGGTTGCCTCAGCTTTTAAAGTACCCAGACTTGTCCATAGGAACTTCACCAGGCACATACAGGCCACTAACTTATTTGGTAAAGTCCCAGAAATCCATCCATTGAGGGGCTGGCATCCTAGAATCCTCCTTCCTGGCATTCAGAGCTCTCTGTCCATGGACAGGAGACCCATCCTACAAACTCAGGCACTTACTGTCTCTTTTCAAGGGATCTGAACTCTTTTTGTATGGGTTCTGGACCTAACCTCGAAACGTCAGAGAAAGTCTAAAACAGTTTCCTTCCTATTACAATTTCTGCTTTCCACAATAATCAGGAGATTTAGTTCCCACAGTTCTGAAATCGCTAAATTGATTAAGATCCTCTGACAGTCATTCCCATAGAACTCTTAAACTTAATCTAGAGGAGGAAGTCCCACTCTCTGTTTACCCAGCTCCAGATTCCAAGGAAAAAGAAGAGGTCTGTGGATTACCTCTCTCTGGCAGCTTCTGATTTTGCTCTCATGTAGCTTATTACATGATAGACTCATGATTAACTTAAAGCTTAGAGACAATTCCACTGTATCAGTTGCCACCATGTGAGAAGAAAGAAGCTTGCAAGGACTAATCTGTGTGAATTGATTGTACCTGTGGCATTCTTGCTATTGGAGAAACATGTATCTTACCGGTGGTATTTTTCCATGACATGGTGACATTGATGTAGTTACTCACCATTTAGGTACTGGCTTGAATAGCGATAATGCTACCAGGGAGAGAGAACCAAATGAATAGACATGTCAAAAAGTCACCAAACTGAAGAGCCGCCTTGTAGGGAATAGGTGATGGAGGTCTAGATGAGTGCAAAAAATGCTTAATTCTGATTGGTAACTTCCTTCCTGATTGACAGATAACAGGGCATATCTGATCTGTCAACCCACATTATCTTGCCATGGGAAAAGGTTAACAGATAAGAAACTTGCTTTTAACCATTAGTTATACAATAGGAGAGCAGCTAAGCTGTATCTTTATTTTTTTTCTTTCCACCCCCTTATATTTGTTACAGAACTTTCTGAACAACTTTCAAACAGCAAAGGGGGCACTGAGTGCTGCTACAGTTCAAGCTGCAGAAAAGGCTGCTACCAGCGTGAAAGATCTGGCTCAGAGGAGTTTTCGCCTTTCAATGGATATTCACCTGAAAGCGCCAGTTATAATCATACCTCAGTCTTCAGTGTCCCATAATGCTGTCTTAATAGATCTTGGTCTGATCAGGGTACAAAACAAGTTTAGCCTGGTATCTGCTGAAGGCTGCTTACTTCCTCCAGTCATTGATAAAATGGATGTGCAGCTCACAAAGCTTAAGCTGTCTAGGTATGATAGTTGATTTTACTATCTTGAGCTTGAACTGAAAATTCACCAGTTAATTATTAGTAATTTACCTGCTATGAAGTTATTTAATGCAACTCCTCTGTAGTTTAGAACTCCATGTGATAGAACAAAATATTACTTTTCAAATATTGCTTAAATTAGTTGATGAATTTAGGATAAAAAGGTGTTTATTTTTTCCATTGTGAAGGTAAGTAAAGCTGTAAATCATTAAATAGTGAGTTGACTGATAACAAAAGGCAACATTACCTCAAATAGTGTTCTATTTATGAAAACATAAACACACTTCAAGAATGTTTGTATTTGAGCTTTGAGGTGTTTTTTGAAATGTCAGAACAATGAATTAAATGAAATTTAATGTGGATAAATGTAAAGTAATGCACATTGGGGAAAAATAACCCCAACTATACATACAATATGATGGGGGGCTAATTTAGCTACAACTAATCGGGAAAAAGATCTTGGAGTCATCGTGGATAGTTCTCTGAAGACGTCCACGCAGTGTGCAGCGGCAGTCAAAAAAGCAAACAGGATGTTAGGAATCATTAAAAAGGGGATAGAGAATAAGACGGAGAATATCTTATTGCCCTTATATAAATCCATGGTATGCCCACATCTTGAATATTGCATACAGATGTGTTCTCATCTCAAAAAAGATATACTGGCATTAGAAAAACTTCAGAGAAGGGCAACTAAAATGATTAAGGGTTTGGAACAGGTCCCATATGAGGAGAGATTAAAGAGGCTAGGACTTTTCAGCTTGGAAAAGAGGAGACTAAGGGGGAATATGCTGGAGGTATATAAAATCATGAGTGATGTGGAGAAAGTGAACAAGGAAAAGTTATTTACTTGTTCCCATAATATAAGAACTAGGGGCCACCAAATGAAATTAATGGGCAGCAGGTTTAAAACAAATAAAAGGAAGTTCTTCTTCACACAGCACATGGTCAACTTGTGGAACTCCTTGCCTGAGAAGGTTGTGAAGGCTAGACTATAACAGGGTTTAATAGAGAACTGGATGAATTCATGGAGGTTAAGTCCATTAATGGCTATTAGGCAGGGATGGGTAAGGAATGATGTCCCTAGCCTCTGTTTGTCAGAGGGTGGTGATGGACGGCAGGAGAGAGATCACTTGACCATTACCTGTTAGGTTCACTCCCTCTGGGGCACCTGGCATTTGCCACTGTCAGTAGACAGGATACTGGGCTCGATGGACCTTTGGTCTGACTCAGTACGGCCATTCTTATGTTCTTAACATATGGTTTGTTTCATATTTTTGTTGGTTGTTTCTTTACTAGGACAATTGTACAGCCTGGTTTTTCACAGCCTGACATTCAGATACTTCATCCTATTAATCTAAATCTGTCTGTGAATCGAAATCTAGCTGCAACTTGGTATCACAAAATTCCTATGTTGGAAATCAAAGGGCATCTTGACACAATGAATGTAAGTATTTTTTTTAAAAAACACACTACTTTCTGATTGCGTTGTGTTAATAGTGTGAAGCTTTACATTGTTAATAATTCCATGAATATTCTTTGTTTTAAAAAAAATTTACAGGTTGGTTAAGTCTATGCAGGTTTATTAGGGCCCAGAAGAGACTCATTGTGTTGTGTTAGGTTTAGTTGGAATTAAAAAAAACAACAACTTTTAAAAAATATTTTACTGCACAGGAATATAGAACTAAAATGATGTTTTTAAACTGTTAAAGAAAATACACTGTGATCAAGAATGTATATACATTTGTATAAAAAGAAAATCAGATGAGTTTAAATCTCATAGTCATCTGCTAGAAAGAACATGTTGTAAATAAGACTGAATTCCATTGTAGATAGTCAGATTCCTAAAAAGTCTTTACCCCGTAACTTGTGTGTTGTTTTTTTGTTGTTGTTTTGTATTTCTTGGATGGTCACATATAGAGCTGCATTTATGAAAGCCATATTATTGTGGTGTTTGATTCTTTTGAGTGGTACTGCTGAGTGAGACGTGATAAATAAAGAGTAATGTATTCCTGCCATAAAGAGCTGCTTTGCTGATATAGGTGAACAGTAAGAGGAACACATATACAATTCATTCTTTAAAACATTAAGCTGTTACGTTACAGGTTATTTTAAGTCAAGAGGATTTGAATGTTCTGCTTAAAGTATTGACAGAAAACCTTGGTGAAGCAGATGAAATGTTAAATAAAGCAAAACCAATAGTGCAAAAGGAAGGTAAGAGACTTTTTCTTCTGCAATCTTCAATTTTAAATGGGTATTAGTCTTCATTAAATTTTCGGTGAAAGTGAACAGTTAAATGTAAATGAAAAGCAAGTCTATCCCCAATTTTTACTACACAATTGTTTGTTCTCTTGCTTTCTTGTCTTATTTATGTGTGTTGACATTGCTCATATGTAAACATATATTTGAAAGTGAAAATATTGGAAGTAAAAATGAGCAATGTTATTAACTAAAAATCTATATGGAGTTAGCCAATATTGTCATATTGTGAGAGTATTTGTAATCAACAGTGCTTCCTTCTTCCATTCTTTACTGAAAGGCTCAGTTGAAAGAAATTTTGTACATTTTCACTAAAAATCTTTAAATATATAAAATACATAGAATGTGTTTCTTGTGTGAAATGAATTGTAGTAACACTTCTTTGAATGAAATTAACAAATCATTGAAAATGGCAGGAAAAATTAAAGGAACTGAGATACCTCTGTCAACACAGAATGAGAGTACTTCAGGAGAAAGCTTACCTGGTACAACAAAAGTAGCATTACATGAAGATGTAACCAACATGCTCCTTAATTTTGAAATCAAAGAGGTATATATTTAACTGTACAATATCTTGCTTGTGGCTGACTGTGAGGACCAGGTTTTGTATCCCTGTGTGGCTGCTTTGTACCAACCAGGACAGAGTAACCATAAAGCCAGTTCGGCAGGATACTTTGGCAGAATACCAGATTGCCCTTGGTTAAGGATATCACTAGTGGGTGGAGCTCACTCAGCTCAATGCCAGCTTCCTGGTCCCCAGTGTAGCACCTTTTTCCCTCCAGCGGTTCTTAGTTACCCATCTGTTACGTGCTCAGCCAGTGAAGAAATGTTGGAAAGAGATGCATGCTGCTATAGAAAATAATTTCCCTAGGTAATTTTAAATGGGCCAAAATCAAATGTAAATACTGGCAACCTTCTGCTTTTGATCTTTAGCAATATCAGAATGTTGTGTGTCAGTCCAAATAAAATGAAACAAAGCAAAACCTTGGATTCCAGCAAAGAAATCTTGTGGTATCCAAAATAGTCCCTAGAATCACTGGTTTTTAGAAGAGTTACAAAATGGAAAATAAAAATTCTCATCCTCAAAAAGAAAAGAGCCTCTAAGTTTTTCATTCAGTCAGACTTAAATACATGCTCTGATTCATAATGTACATACTGGCCCAAATTTTCTCCTTTTCTGAGAGGGTGGAGGGCAATCCAGGAGCTGTAATCAGCTGCCTGATCTGTATTATGAACCCAATTTGTTTTCCAGAGACTGTCTGAATATGAAATGTTCTGGCTGTGGCCCCAGTTCTGTTGTAAATTGGATCACGCTAATGGTTGTATTAACTTGATCCCCTTAGCTCTGGCCACTGTGTGGATATACACTAGCTGAGAATTGACAGAATGCAGATGCCCATGACAGGGTTTGGGGGACAGTTGCCATAGGATCAAGCTGGTCTGCTTTATGCCATCTGAGATTTCACCCTATGCCAGGGATACTCTCACTCCTTCAATTAGGGACGGATTAGGTCTCTCTGTGCTTCATGCTGCAAAATGGCCAGAACTGGGGATAGAATCTGGTCTTAACTCATGATTGTGTTTGGGAATAGGGGTTAGCTCATTTAAAACATTGTCATTTTGATTATAAGGTTGTATGTCCCTCCGAATATTTTTGACTCACTATAATTCTTGTGCTTTCTTGTCTTCATGCCTCTTATCATGCTGCCCCTCTACCTGGAATGGTTTCCTCATAATATTCTAACAAGCACTTTATTATTTTTCATCTAATTCCATTAAACTAACTGCATCCTGCAATGCTTTCTACTACCACATCAATCTCTTACCTAAAATTGCTGTGCTCTGGATCTGGACTCATGGTGGCTTTTCCCCTTAGCTCAGATCATAAGGTGTTGAGGGGTAAGCACTGTGTATTACTGAGATGGGGTACATTGATGGTGTTGTTGAAGTTATTTTTTAATCATCTTGATTCTAACTGGAAGAACAGTTATTTACTTGCACATTCTGTTCATTCACTTGAGGATTTAGATACATTACTCATCTAAAATAGCACATGGTTCACATTAGTGTCAGTTACCCCCTCCTTGTCCCCAGAGAGGGCAACTTAGTATTTTTCTAAGTGTTCATTTGCTTGTTTTGTGTACAGCACTGAACAAAGTCTTACACTAAAGAGTTTATAATATAAAATTGATCTAGATAAGACCAGGAGGTACTGAAAAAGCCAGAGAAAGAGCACCTTTTTCCCTTTTCATACCGTTGCTATAGATTGTAAGTGAAGACTTTTCTGGAGGGATTTTACAGATATAGTGGCTTGGCTGAGTGGAATTGGGAGAACATTACATACATATAGAGAAGTATGGAAAAAGCATAGATACAGGCATGTGTGAGGTAAATAAACAAGGTGTCAAGGCTGTCATTGCTGATGGTGTAGAGTTATGGACATTATAATTACCTGCTATAACCAGTGAATACTTTATTGGAATATAACCTTAATTTATCCCCCCCCCCTAGGTTGTGGTAACCTTGATGAGACAGGTGCAGAAGGAGGGGCATCCCTTACATATTCTAACTGTGCTGCAGCTTGGAAGTGAAACCAGAATTGGAAACCACGATATGACTGCAACAGCATATCTGAATAAAATTACTTTGAAGTGCCTTGAATTTACTGGTAGGTGCATTGTAACTTGGCACTTTGTATATAGTACCCAAACATTATAGCAGTAAGGTTGTACAGTTAAAAATTTTAGAAGTGCAGAAATGAATTTCTACAGCAACATTAACTTTGTGACGTTGTCCTTAGGTAATGGTGCTGCAATAAGTCAGTCTTTAATGGTCTAAGGCCTTGTTTTTGGTGTAAAAGTTAGCTTGAGTTAGTACATTTAAGCCAGTTCAAATGGAGTAACAGCTCCAGTGAGAGCAACCACCCTGCAAACCAGCACTTGAGGTACACAGAGTGATTAGATTAGCAGATGATGAGTTTTAACTCATGCTGCTGCATCCTCAGCAATTTTCGAGCTTCAGCCCTTTCTGTCGGGCCAGCTAGCTCAAGCTTGAAGCACCACTTAATTTGAGCTAGATGGTTTTGTGTATGATAGGAGTCTGGTTAAGAACAAAACTCAGGTGATAGCTTGAGCTAACAACACAATAAAGACAAACTGTCAATTTAATTGTGCAACCTTAATATTATATAGTGTAATAAATATTTGATAGCTGTACTGTTTCCAAAAGCAAATGCTAAAAAAAAAAAATCAATGAAAGTTTCATTTTAATTGTGTGACTTCATTCTCAGCTAAAGCGCTAATCATTAATAGATATATGTTAAGATGAGAACTCCAGCATTTTTTATTGTGTGTTTTTTAAATAAGGAAAAATCCATAAGTAAATTTGAGTCCAAAAGGAAGACTTTTTTTTTTTCCTAAGGGTGTGTCTACATTGAAAAAAAACAAACAAAAATCCAAGCAACCAACAGAAAAACAGCATATGGCAGGAAGTCTGAGTCTCGGCCAACTGATTTGGGCTCACACTATGGAGCTAAAAATACACTGTAGATGTTCAGGGTTGGGCTGGATCCTGGACTCTGGGACCATCCTCCCTCATGGAGTTTTCAGAGCCTGGGCTCCAGCCGGAGCCTGAAGATCTGCGCTACTACTTTTAGTCCTGTTGCACGAACTTGAGACAGTTGATCTGGGTTCTGAAACTTGCTACTACTGGTCTTTTTTTGCAGTGTTAGATGTATAATTGAAACAACTGAGTAGTGATTCTGACTTTGCTACAAAGAATGGTATCCATTGATGTCATTATGATGACATAAAAGGAGCACTGGGAAGATGCACATTTTTTCCAAACTGAAATTTTTTCATGGGTTTAGCATAGTATAAAAACGACTAACACCATTACTTGGATAAAATTACATAAAATATTTATTTTTCGTTAGATAGCTCTTGATCTGTGGTCTTTAAACTGAAAATGACTACTTACAATAATTTTCATTATGACCCATTACTTGTTCACTTTCAATAGCTGAGTCGATTAACAATTAAAGCATTTGCATGGGGGCTTGCTTCCTTATAAAATGTGTATGTGAGACAGAGTGATTTGAAGTAATATAAATGTATATGTGCCCTTTTGTCTACAGACTCAAAAGGAGATCCTCTTCATATTATTAATTCTTCAGAGGAGACTGGTGAACACCTTCTGAAAATGGAATACATAAAGGTTTTAGTATAATCTTTATTGAAACCTCTGGATTATTTTAACCAGTCTTAAAGCCCTGATCCAGCAAACACACCTGCATTAAACTTCAATCACAGGCAGAAGTATTGGTAGGATTGGGGTCTAAATGATCAAAGTCCTGTGCCAGTTATCAGTTTTCAAGAATAAAATCTGCATTCTGCTCTTATACTAACAAGCATAGTGCTCACTGATGTGAAGAATCAATATGAAGTAATTCCAATGATGAAATATATCCTCTCCCAATGGGAACAAGATGTGTCAGATCCCAGTGAGCACCTGTTCCTGGCTACCCACTAGCGTTGCTGTGAGGGGAATCCAAGCCTCAAGTGCTTTGGATTCCCAGTGGTGTATTATACTTCTGGAGTCTGAGGAGACTCTAGCCACTGCCTCAATTTTGGGGTGGCAAGATGCACTCTCAAGATGCAAACCTTCTATTTGATAACCTCCTTCGAAGTGTTGGAACTGATTGTCCAGATGCCTAGCCTTCTGGGTGCAGAACAGTAACCCTTCAAATTTCCCAGTGGTTGAACATACCCCTGTCCCAAAACTCGACTCCAAAATTATGAAACTTCTGTCTTACAGTTTAACTCTCTTAGGGGTGTGCAGCTGTTGTGAAGCAGTTAACACACACTTTGTACAGTCCAGCATCTTTATGCTTAATCATGGAAAGCACAGCAGAGTACAGATCGTTCAAAACAGTAAAACATCCTAAACACAATGTCCTTCACTAGCTCACCCTGTCCTTGGGGCAGGGATCATCTGTGTTCTGTCAGGCAGGATCTTCCACAACTTTACCTACTCTGCCCCTGCAGCAGCCTCTGATCTTAATCTGATGCAAAATGGCTCTATCCGCCCAGCTCCTGCCCATGAGTCCCTTTATAAATTCCTGCTGGGAGTCACCTGCTTCTTTTATTTTCCTCCTGCTAACTTTGCACTTAGAAACTCCTTTTCCTTCAGACAAGAAGTGGAAGCTTCTTCTGCGAGTTTGAGCTATCACATTCTCTCAAGATACTTTACTTTAAATAAATGTTCCTTGAGTGCTGATGACTCTCCGTAGTCTCTGGCCTGGCAGACACACAATAGAACCCTGTTAACTCATGGGGGATCCACATACATGTAGACTTTTCATGATACAATAATTACATGATACAATTTCTTAAAACTGTCCACTATTCAAACGTGGTAGAGACAGAATCCCCAATTCATCACACAAGGAACAACCTTATTTGCAAGAAAGTGCTGTTAAATATAATGGAACATTTGCTCATATCTATTTGTGTGGCAGGTACCCCTTTAATAGTGGTACTGGCTCAGTAGGGTTCACAAATTGTGGGGAATGGACTCTGAACAAGGCAGCCTCTCAGAGGGGAGTGAGCTATGGATGTAGATTTAGTTATAGCAAGAGAGAACCTACAATGCAGGATATCCTTCAGAAGGTACGTGGTTATTAGGGAGAAAGTCCAGGACACCATCTCAGTCCAGTAGTCCTTAATACTAGTGCATTCCTTTCTCTTAGTGCGTTTCTTTGTCTTTTTAATGTGAAAGTACATAATTGTAACCAACAAGAGATAGAAGAGATCAAGCTTATTACATTCACAGGGGTAGCCGTGTTAGTCTGTATCCACAAAAACAATGAGGAGTAACAGATTTATTTGGGCATAAGCTTTCATAGGTTAAAAAAAAAACCCACTTCTTCAGATGCATGGAGTGAAATTTATAGAAACAAGCATAAATATATATTGGCACATGAAGAGGACGGGAGTTACCTTACAAGTGGAGAACCAATGTTGAAAGCCAATTTAGTCAGGGTGGATGTGGTCCACTCCCAATAATGGATGAGGAGCTGTCAATACCAAGAGAGGGAAAATTGCTTTTGTAGTGAGCCAACCACTCCCAGTCCCTATTCAAGCCCAAACTGATGGTGTTAAGTTTGCAAATGAGTTGTAGCTCGGCAGTTTCTCTTTGAAGTCTGTTTTTGAAGTTTTTTCTTGAATTATGGCTACTTTTAAATCTGTTATTGAGTGCCAGGGAGATTGACGTATTCTCCTACTGGCTTTTGTATGTTACCATTCCTGATGTCTGATGTGTGTCCATTTATCCTTTTACGTAGAGACTGTCCTGTTTGGCCAATGTACATGGCAAGGGGGCATTGCTGGCACATGATGGCATATATCACATTAGTAGATGTGCAGGTGAATGAGCCTCTGATAGCTTGGCTGGTGTGGTTGGGTCCTATAATGGTGTCGCTAGAGTAAATATGGGGACAGAGAAGGCAGCAGGGTTTGTTATAGGGGTTAGTGTTTCTGTGATGTGTGTAGTTGCTGGTGAGTATTTGCTTCAGGTTGAGGGGCTGTCTGTAAGTGAGGATTGGCCTGCCTCTCAAGGCCTGTGAGAGTGGGGGATCATTTTCCAGGATGGGTTGTAGATTGATGATGATGCACTGGAGAGGTTTTAGCTGGGGGCTGTACGTGATGGCCAGTGGTGTTCTGTTATTTTCCTTGTTGGGCCCGTCCTGTAGTAGGAGACTTCTGGGTAACCGTCTCGTTTTGTCAATCTGTTTCCTCACTTCCCCAGGTGGGTGTTGTAGTTTTAAGAATGCTTGATAGAGATCTTGCTAGGAGTGCTGGCAGTGTAGGGTCTGAGGAGAGATAATAGCCAGATAATCCTGCTGTATTATCTCAGTGCCTGAGATGATGGGGCCTCCAAGATTTCCAGGTGTATGGATCTTGGGTAGCAGATAGAATACCTCTGGTCCAGGCTCTAGGGGTGTGTCTGTGTAGATTTTCCAATGCTGTAGCAGGGAGTTTCTTGAGCAGATGGTGTAGTTTCTTTTGGTACTCCTCAGTGGGATCAGAGGATAGTGGCCTGTAGAATGTGGTATTGGAGAGTTGTCTGGCAGCCTCCTGTTCATAATCCGACCAGTTCATGATGACTGCAGCACCTCCTTTGTCAGCCCCTTTGATGATAATGTCAGAGTTGTTTCTGAGGTTGTGGATGGCGTTGCGTTCTGTACAGCTGAGGTTATGGGGCAAGTGATGCTGTTCGTGCACAGGCTGAAATTGTGAACATCTGAAGAAGCACTCTGTGTAGAAGTCCAGTTTGTCATTTCGACCGTTGGGAGGAGTCCACGCAGAATTCTTCTTCTGGTAGTGTTGGTAGGCGGGTTCCTGTAGGTCAGTGCTCTGTTCAATGGTGTGTTGAAAATATTCCTTGAGTTGCAGATGGCGAAAGTAGGCTTCCAGATCACTGCAGAACTGTATCATGTGTGTAGGGGTGGTGAGGCAGAAAGAGAGTCCCCGAGATAGGACAGACTCTTCTGCCGGGCTGTGTGTGGTTGGACAGATTAACAATATTGTTGGGTGAGTTAAGGGTACCAGTGTTGTAGCCTCCTGTGGCATGTAGGAGTTTAGATAGTTCTTCTTCAAGAGATGTCCCTGTGGGTGCTCCACTCCAGGTGTTTGTGTGTCCCTGCGCCTTCGCTCGGAGATTTTTCGCAGCAGTACTCGTACTGGCCACGCATGCGCAGAGGCTGCCCCCGCTGTGAGTCTAGGACAATAGTATGCATGCGTGGCGAATCTCCTCAGTTCCTTCTCTACCGTCCCCGGCCTGAGACGGAGCTCAGCAGACTCATTAGGAAATCCCTCACTTTTGCTACAATTCCCTTTTCTAGTAGATTGTTTGCTGTCAGTTCTTGTTAGTGTAGTTCATTAGTTCTTTTATCTGTTATTAAAAAAAAAAATAATAATAATAATTTCTCTCAGTTGCAGCTGCTTCTACCATGCCTGGCTCCACAGGCTTTAAGCGCTGCTCTATGTGTAAGGACGCTATCCCGCTCTATGATGGCCACTCTCAATGTATAAAGTGCTTGCGGGAAACCCACATTCCCCAAAAATGTGCCCACTGTAGCAAACTCAGTTCCAGGACACGGAAGGACAGGGAGCTTTAAACTGAAACTGCTCCTCCTGCAAAAGTCTATCGGGTCAGTTTCAGACCCAGGCGCCGACTCTGGCTCTGCTGCCCGCCACAGCCCCCCTGCTTCAAAAAAACTGAAGAAATCTACAAAAAAGGGGCAGCCCTCTCCAACCAAAAAGTTGGTGAGGCACATGAGTTCTTCAGGCAGGTCAACAGTTTCCCTGCCCGTGCTTCCCCGCCTCAGCACTTTTGAAGAGCCGGGCTCCTCAGGCACCGCACGAAAGCCGCCTCAGGCTGCGGCGGCGGTGCGAGGCTCCGGTGCTGAGGCTTCAGGCTTTCAGTTGCCTGCCTCGTTTATGGCACCGCGACGGACGCGGTGCTGACATTTCCCGCCCTGCCTGACCGTCTGCAGGCTGATGTTGCCACCACGGCACCGGCAACCGCGGCACAGACTGACAGGGAGATCAAAAGCAAAACCCCTGCTCAGAGGAATGTTCCCTCACGGCAACCTCCTCCTCCACAGTTTTCACCTCACGCAGGAGCCTCACCTTTTCAATTTACTCAGACAGCAGATCTATTGGTATCACCTATTCTGCAGTCTCCCCGATAAATGCCTGTTTTTCTCCAATGCCTGAGTCAGGATCTGAACAACCTTCCTCCAGTGAGGAGGAAACTGATCCACAGGGAGTTTTTTCTCCATATCAAGACTCCCAGACCCCAATCAATAGAGGTTACAAAAAAACTACCTCAGCCTATTCTCAGCATCCTGCCCCATGTGGAGTGAACCCCTGGATGGCACCACCTATGCCCTACCCACCACCATGGCAATGTTGGGCACCATGGGCATCGTACCCTCGAGAACACGTGCGCTACAGCACCTCAACCGGGCGCAACACCGGTCTAACACCGCCACCTGACGGACCTGCCAGTGACACAAGATACCAGGTAGCACCGTCACACTTCCAGGAGCAACTGAGTCCTGCTCCTATTCCAGCAGAGCCGGACGTAACGCCTGAGGAAGCCTTACTTCCCCTCCCTCCAACACCGTCGGATGACTATGCAAAATTCCAAGACCTCTTTAAAAGAGCTGCCAGTGACTTGAGAATTAACTTAGAGGAAGTCACTGAACAATAGCATGAGCTAACAGACATCTTACAGCCCTCTTCTTCCTCTAGAGTGGCATTACCAATCAACGTAACCCTTTTAGAACCCACTAAATCCATCTGGCAGACTCCAGCCACAAGCCTACCTACCTGTCAACAAGCGGACAGGAAGTACTTCATCCCTTCAAAGGGCTCTGAATTCCTTTTTACCCATCCGGTGCCAAACTCATTGGTAGTAGATGCAGCGAACCAGAGGGCCAAGCAACAGTACTCCTGCTCCACTCCAGCCAACAAGGACAGTAAACACCTGGACCTCTTTGGCCGTAAAGTATATGCATCCTCGACGCTACAATTTTGCATAGCCAATTATACTGCAGTCCTTGCAAAATATGACCACAAAAACTATAATAAATTCATGGATTTTATTGATGACATCCCAGAACAGAAGAAACAACAATTCACAGCTCTGGTTTCTGAAGGACAAACCATATCACGTACCACTCTTCAAGCGGCCCTTGATGTAGCTAACACTGCAGCAAGGTCGACCGCCACAGCAGTGGTCATGCGACGGGGTTCATGGCTCTCCTCCTCTTTCTTTCCTCGAGAGGTTCTGAGCACCATTGAAGATCTTCCCTTTGACGGGGAAAAACTTTTTGCCTCCACCACGAACGACGTGCTTCATTCGATGAAGGACGCAAGGGCAACCCTCCGGTCCCTAGGTCTCCAGCCACCTGCGACCAGAAGACGACAATATAGATACCAACCTTATTAATTTTCCCGCTACCCCGCATTTACACAACACTCCTATAGACCACAGGAGCAACAACAGCAACAACAACGCCAAAGACCAAGATTCCAGCGTCGTCGTCCTAACTCTACAAGGGCCCCGCAACCCCCTCCAACTAATAGGCAGATTTGAAGCATTGGTCGAGGGTTTAGAAAACAGCGTTCCCACTTCAGCCGGCACACCTATCTTTGGACACCGCCTACGACGATTCTCTCATCAATGGCAGAAAATTACATCCGACAAGTTGGTCATCGAGGTAGTTACAATTGGATACGCCATCCCCTTGCTCTCCCTCCCTCCCACCCACTCACCCTCCCCGTTCCTCTTCAGGGACCCATCTCATGAGCGACTACTCTTCCAAGAAGTGCAGCATCTCCTTCAACTGGGAGCAGTAGAAACTGTGCCAGAACGACACAGAGGGAAGGGTTTTTACTCCCATTATTTCTTAACAGAGAAGAAAAATGGGGGATGGCGACCAATCCCCGACCTCAGGCGGCTCAACAAATTTGTCAAAAAGCAAAAGTTCAAGATGGTCACTCTCAACGCTATAATCCCGGCGCTGGAGCAGGGCGACTGGTTTTCAGCCCTCGACCTACAGGACGCCTATTTTCATGTGACTATACACCCGTCCCACAGACGGTTCCTACGTTTTACTCTCGGCTCCACACATTTCCAATACAGGGTTCTCCCCTTCGGACTGTCCACGGCCCCCTGTGTTTTTTCCAAGATCCTAGCCGTAGTTACAGCCTACCTCAGAAAACAAGGGATCGTAATATTTCCTTACCTAGACGATTCCCTCCTCAAAGCTTCAACGTTCGACGAAGCTTTCCGATCCATACGACTTACCATCGATTGTTTCCTATCTTTAGGCCTGCAAATAAACAAAACCAAATCCACATTATACCCCCACCCAACATCTGGAGTTCATAGGGGCATACCTCGACTCCCGGACGGGGTTGGCATCTCTCCCACCAGACCGCTTCAACCGACTGGCCACAAGGATTCGCAACTGTCCCCGGGTGACTGTCCGAGACTGCCTACAAATACTAGGTCGCATGGCCTCGTGCACCTCTGTCGTCCAAAATGCACGCCTATACATGAGGTGCTTCCAAGTGTGGTTGGCCACGGTGTACAGACCGAATGTGCACCCTCTAAACAAGACTCTCCCCATACCTGTCCGAGTCAAAGATTCTCTACAGTGGTGGACAATTCACTCCAACCCCTGCTCTGGAGTCCCCTTTCTTCAGCAGGCTCCATCCCTCATACTGATGACCGATGCATCTCTGACAGGCTGGGGTGCACACATGTCTCACCACACAGTCCAGGGACTTAGGTCTTCAACTGAGACCTCTCTCCATATAAATGTCCTAGAACTTCGAGCCATTCACAATGCGTGCCGTCACTTTCTGCCACTAATCAAGAATCAATACGTACGCATAATGACAGACAATACTGCATGCATGTTCTATGTGAACAGGCAGGGAGGAGCTTGATCCCATTCGCTATGCACAGAGGCTATGGAACTGGTGCATTGCGAACAACATCCGGGTATCAGCGGCCTATCTTCCCGGAGTGATGAATACCACAGCGGACGAACTAAGCAGACGTTTCCCCTGGGATCACGAATGGGAAATAAACGAGCACACCATTCACAATGTATTCCGCATTTGGGGCTACCCAGCAATAGACCTCTTTGCAACTGCAAAAAACAAGAAATGTCCCAATTTTTGCTCCAGAGCAGGACTAGGCAAACATTCCCTGGGAGACGCATTCATGATCCCATGGCACCAAAACTCACTCTATGCGTTTCCCCCGATACCGGTTCTTAACAGGGTCTTGATAAAAATACGAACAGATCGGGCCAAGGTGATCCTAATTGCCCCGTCATGGCCCAGACAGGCTTGGTTTCCGTTTCTCACCAAAATGTTGATTCGACCACCAATCCCCTTGCCTCTCATCCCGAACCTCCTATCACAACAACACAGCCGCTTTCTCCACCCCAACCTGTCCATGCTTCACTTCAAAGCATGGTTCCTAGATGGTTCTTCCAAAGCGAACTAGATTGCTCTGAACAAGTTCAAAGAGTGCTTCTACATAGCAAAACACAATCTACTCGCACCACCTATCTACATAAGTGGAAATGATTCATACACTGGTTTTCAGCTAAACAACTTGGTCCCACGTCAGTATCTTTTCCGCTCATATTTGACTACCTATTGGACCTTAAGCAATCTGGCCTTTCTTTCAGCTCCATCAGGGTCCATTTAACTGCTATTACAACTTTTCATGACAAAATTGATGATACTTCTGTATTTGCTCATCCTATCACCAAGCGCTTCTTCAAGGGACTCCAAACCCTATACCCAGACATTAAACCACCTACCACCCCATGGGACCTTCATCTAGTACCATCTTGCCTAACTCAACAACCATTTGAACCCCTAGCCACGTGCTCCCTTTTACACCTGTCGATGAAAACAGCATTTTTAGTGGCAATTACCTCTGCCAGACGGGCAGGAGAAATAGCAGCTCTTATGGCAGACCCTCCCTATACACTATTTTTCAAAGACGAGGTTACCCTCAGGTTACACCCCAAATTTTTTCCAAAGATACACTCGTCATTCCACATTAATGAGTCGATACACTTACCGACCTTTTTCCCGAAGCCACACGCGAACTCGTTCGAAGCCTCAATGCATACACTAGATGTCCGCAGGGCATTATCCTTCTATTTGGATAGAACCAAACCTTTTAGAAATTCTCCTAAACTTTTTGTGTCTATTGCTGAGCATTCCAAAGGTACCCCTATTTCTACCCAGAGACTTTCAAGCTGGATTTCTCAATGCATCTGGCTGTGCTATCAGATGAAGAAGGTTACACCTCCAGACGGCATCAGAACGCACTCCACGAGATCTCTGGCTGCCTCTGTTGCATTCTTACGCAAAGTTCCCCTGGCTGATATCTGTAAAGCAGCCACTTGGTCCTCTGAACACACATTTGTTAAACACTATGCCCTTATTCAAGGCCCTCTATCTGATATACGCTTGGCCAGGGCGGTACTATCTACGGCATTCCTATCAGATCCGAAGTCCCTACCTCCTTGAGGCCCACGGCTTTTAAGTCACCTGGAGTGGAGCACCCACAGGGACATCTCTCTCGAAGAAGAGGAGGTTACTCACCCTGTGCAGTAACTGACGTTCTTCGAGATGTGTGTCCCTGTGGGTGCTCCGCTACCCACCCTCCTCCCCTCTACTTTGGAGTTGGGGTAGCCTCCGTTGTAGAGAAGGAACTGAGGAGATTGGCCATGCATGCGTACTATTATCCTAGACTCACAGCGGGGGCAGCCTCTGCGCATCGTGGCCAGTACGAGTACTGCTGCGAAAAATCTCTGAGTGAAGGCGCAGGGACGCACCAACACCTGGAGTGGAGCACCCACAGGGACACTCATCTCGAAGAACATCAGTTACTGCACAGGGTGAGTAACCTCCTCTTTACTGTCCTTTTTCTTCGGTAGAGAAGTAAAGTATGCATTGTAAATGGCTTGTCTTGTTTTTGTAAAGTGCAGCCACGTGGAAGTTTGTGAGGAAGGTTGGTTTTGTATGAGAGTCTCCAGTTTTGAGAGCTTATTATGGTATTTTCAGAATGGCCGTCAGGTGGTTTGTAGACGTAGATTTGAAGGCAAGATGGGCTATTATAATTGGTTATTCTAACACCCTTATTAAGATAGGCTATAGAATTTCACCCAGTAAATTTGCACATAGACCCCATTAACATATGTTGGCAAAGTAGGAATTGTTTAGAAAGACATCCAGTCTTAATTTTAAGGTCTCTGAGAGATGGAGAATTGCTTACGTCCCTTTGTAATCTTTTCCTTTTATTAATTGTTCTCATGGTTAAAAATTGGCATCTCATTTCAGTTTTAACTCTGTACTTGATCTATTAAAATACAGATACTGTTACTGTGTGTTTCAGTCTTGACTCTTTTCATAGGCTGATGCAGATGGACCAGACTTTACTACTACTTACAAAAATACCAAGCAAGCTGTCAATGTAAGTACAAGCATGTAGACTTCAGCAATCTTTTAAGATGAGCTCCTATGTTAATTTGTAATTATTTTGAAAGATTAACTAAAAATATCTTTTTTTTTAAAACAATACACTTGGGTTTAAGGTAACTTGAAAAATGGCATGTCTAGAATTGATTATTAATTTTTAAATGGGAACTGATGAATTTTTAATCTGTTCTTAGCTATGCCAATAGCTGACAGTGCCAATTTCTGACAATAGTTTTTGTGGGATGTGATTTGTTAAAAGTGAGGAGGAGGTGTACTCTAGAGTAGTAAACTTGTTAATATATCAAATGGGAACATATTTGTGGTAGAAAAGTAAAAGCTCTTAGAACCAGAGTAGGGAGGAACAGTTGTGCTATGTAAACGCTCTGGGTGGCTTTTAAATTGACGTGAGTCAAGCAGGCTCTAGCAATGTATTGTCCCAAGTGGACACGGGAGACAGTGTCACAGAGAAGCTACTCCTTGACTGGAGGAAGAGTTCTTCACAGTTTCCTTGGTGGATAAACTGCGCCCCAGGTGAACTAGCTCAGCTCTATTTTCCCCACCCCCTTTCAGTATCCTTTTGAAGCAAGCAAGCCAGCTCTGTATACAACCCAGATCACATGGACGATAGCGAGCAGCTCCAGTGCAGATGTAGTATAGAAGACTACTTGCTTATTTGCAGGGGCAACTCCCCTTTTGAACCTCATTAAGTGATGAAATACCATATATTCTTGTTCATAAGCCGAATTTTTTTAGTAAAAAAGGGAAGCAACAGAGAAGGGGGTCGGCTTATGAACGGGTATAGAGAGGGAGAGGTGGGACACAGCCCCTCCCCCCAACAGAGGGAGAAAGGAGAGACAGCACAGTCAGCAGAGACAGAAGGGAAGAGGAGGAGCCAGAGTCTCTCCGCTTCTGACCACGCTGCTCTCCCCCCCCAGCCTCCGAATCAGCTGCAGTTCCGGGGTTGGCAGGCTGCAGCTGTGCCGCTTGGCCCCGCCCCCCAGACCAGGCTGCGGCTGTGCCGCCCAGCCCAGCCCGCTGGAACATGCTGCGGCCGTGCTGCCCGGTCTGGCCCACCAGAGCAGGCTGTGGCTGCGCTGCCCAGCCTGCCCGATCGGCTCCAGCCAGTCAGAGAGATCCTCCCCGGCCCTCCCCAGATAAGGTGGGAAGGGAGAGTGGGGGTGTCCCGGGCTAGGGGTCATGTGGGGGGTGGTCACAGGGGTTACTCCCCTGATTCCCAGCTTCTCCCCTGCCAAAAAATTTCCCCACCAGTTGCTGTCCCGGCCCGTCAGGGTAAGCAGCTGGCATGCTGGGACACTTTGTTTACTTAGGTTTACCTCCGTGCCTGCGGACGCTTGAGGTAAACAAACCATCTCGGCCCACCAGCGGCTTATCCTGATGGCCCGGGAGCCAAAGTTTGCTGACTCCTGAATTACAGGGTCGGCTTATGAACGGGTTATAAAAATTTTCCATTTTTACGTATCCATCTTGGAGGAGGGGGGGTTGGCTTATAAATGAACCAGCTTATGATAAAGTATATACGGTATGCACTTCAGAGATGATGGGGGAAGGCCAGAGGGACCATGGTTGTTAATAATATAAATATTTGCCAAAAGTTACTACAATACAAGGCAATACCATGCTAACTTACATTCTGTCATATTTTAATGGTATAGATTTTAGTGACAGCCACTATAGCTCACCCTCTGTTGTGGATGCATTGTTTGAAGCCTTTTATTATCCTAGAACTTCACCTAGATGTAGTAGGGGCTCTAGACAGAAACAGCTGTGTGTCCTTGGTTGGCTTTTTCAGAGCCCTAGTTAAACATGCAGTGCTTTCTGATCCTGAGCTGTGACATGGAGAAGGATTAAGCAGTATAAACTAATATTAATACTGTATATTATATTCACCTAAGTAGCGCTAGTTAAAAATGCAGATTCACATCAAATAGCACAGAATGTGGTATAATGTCCTTGTAGGATCGTCTTGTATCATTCTAAGCTTTCATGTGACAGAATTCTGGCGCCTTTCTTCTCTATTGCTATGCAATGCTATGTTGGTCAAAAATGTAGGATTACATGAGTAGCGAGTAAGTAATTTTTTCTACATTTCAGTGGTGATAATTTTGAATTAGTCATACAAACACATAACGTACCAGTATGATATGTTTTAGTTAATATTACCATTTTTTCTCTCTCTCTCTCTCTCTCTCTCTCTCTCTCTCATATATCATGTTAGGTGTCCTTTTCATCTTTGGATCTAGTACTCCACACAGAAGCCTTACTTTCCATCATGAACTTTGTCACATATAGTGTTCCATCAGGTGGTCTTACCAGCTCTGATAAGGGATTTGACCCAAAACCTCAAAGAGAGGAACAAAAAAGCGCTGTTCTCAAAGCAGGTATTGTGATATTGGAAATTCCATGTCTTTTATTTGTCATTCAGTAGCATGCCAACTGCTGTCAATCAGCATTGTTTGCAAGCAACACAGAGCAGTTCATCTGGCAACACATTAGTCACACACCCAGTTGTACATGGAAAAAGACAATAGTAACTCACAATGCTAAATATCTGTTTGAACAAAAATCACATAAGATGAGTTTCTAAGGATATTGACTCTTCTTTTTGGTAATTGCTAAACACTTTCTTGTTGTACAAATACTACTAGCATTAGGTATTTTCCCAGATAGTGAATTAAATTTTATAGACAGTTATCTTGACTGGTTAATTTGCCTGACATTCACATCCACCAAAAGTCTAAAATAAACAAAGTTGCCTTTATCAATGGTTGAGCTATTTCATTAGTATGAATTAGTGAGATTAGGTATGATCATTGCACACTTCCACTTCTTCCCCATTAGCCTCTTGGATAACTTTAATCACCTGAATGAATTAAAACTGGTCACTTGACAAATACATTTCTTTACTATTCCTTATAGGTAGATAAAGTAGTATCCTAATTGAATATTAACAATGGTTGTGAAAAACTAGGGTGATTCTAGTAAAAGATGACAAGGTTGCTGCCATAGTATGTATACCCCTTCATTGCATTTTTCAAACATTGTAGCAAGAACTTGTTGGTAGCTTTAACATCTCACTGAAGGAGACAGCATTATAAGTTGAAAAGGGCAGACTAACTTCCTGTAAAACTTATTGGAGCTGCAGAGGATGAGGCATCGTTGTCAGATGTCTTCACTGAACTATGACTCATCAAAACTCACTACACATTACAGTAGTGAAACATACCTGAAGTGTGGTGCTTCATAAGTGTATGTGCCACAACCTCCTCTTGCTGCCTAATATGACAATTCCATATGAATGCTTGCATTTTTTGAAATTTCACCATGTATTTGCCAACTTCCAGACTATATGGAACCACAGTTTATAAGAGGAATCCTAAACCACATTTTCTATTTGTGTTATGTTCGTATCAGCAAGCACTAGTGAACAGTAAAGAGCGTTTTGTTAGAAGCTATTTAAGGATTGGCTAGTTTGGGTTTTTTTAGGGTTATTTTTAAGCCTGATAGGCGTGAGCTTGAAATTGGCTGATTGTCCTAATTGGTCTTGGTCTGTGGCATAGGAGCTGCTTTTCTTCCTACACCTGAAGGCTTCCCTTCCTGTCCAGGATAGACAGTGATTTCTCACCACATTGTGAAGTCTAGTTTTCTTTCCTGAATGTAAAGAATGAACTACAAACTGTGTTTGGAATTATACTATTCTCAGAGGAAGTGTCAAATGTGGAAAATGTAACCATATTCTGTTTTGAAGTGATTGCTATGCCTGTATTTCATTTGGCTGCTGTTTTTGTCCCAGAACAATGATTAGTCTTCTACACAATGTAATCAAATTTTGCCATAGCTTTGATCAAATAGAGTTAAAATTTCCAAGGTGTTGCAATAGATAACTTTTGAACAGTGTGTGTATATATATATAAACCTTAATTACTACAAGATGATTTGCATCTGTTATATTACTGGGATGAATGTGCCCTCTTCTGACCATGGTTATTTCTGCTATATAGTATTTAGTGATGCAGCCCATGAAGATGTATATGACTTGAAACTTACTGCAAAGCTGAATGCATTCAACATTTTTGTCTGTGATCAGAAATGTAACATTGCAGATATTAAAATACAAGGTAAGTTATCAGTTAAGTATTTTGACTAGTAGAGTTTAAAGAGATGCATCATTGCTTTTCCCCCTAAGTTTTTAAAACGCTACTGTAGAAGTTGTACATTAATATTTCAGTAGCATTTATTTAAATTTTTAACAGGAGATGAAAGAGCAACTGAGCATTAATCTGAGATTTTTAATAGCCAAGATGTAGTGTGATGGAGGAAAATGTATTTGGCAAAGTGCTTAGTTTTTAATGGGGTGAATTAAAAAAACTTGAGTTGTTAACTCACTAGAAATACTGTGGACTTGAAATTCTCTGAGAGTTAGGCACTCATCAGTGTTAGTAACTGGTACTCAACCCTGTATTTTCAGAGAAAGTTAGAAATGGTCTTGTCTCTTCATCACTAATCTAAGACTATGTGGTAGAGGGCATAAAGCAAATTGTTAGATCAGAAACTCCTAAGGTTGAACAGCTTGTACCATTTTTGCTAAAATTCAAGAAAGAATGTGTCTTTATTAATGTACTTATGTGAAGGTCCTATTGTATCAGAATCCCTTACTGTGTTTTATACTTGTTGTTACTATGAACTAAAATTGGATTTTTTTTCATCAGGAATGGATGCTTCTGTTTCTATGAAAACTAAAAAGATAAAGGTTTTTTCCAGACTTGAGGACATCATAATCACAAATGTTGATCCAAAGACCATTCATAAAAAGGTGACTTGTGCAATGAGACAAGATTATAGAAATTATGATTTTAAAAAAAATATACATTGACTAAACAGAGCACAATCAATTGCTTAATACATTTTATTGAGATATGTATGTGGAAGACAAACGTGTTGCTTCAAAAATTGTCAAATTAAAAAACTAAGGAGTTAAAAACTACATATATACCAGGGAAATAAAATATTTTCTTTTGAATATTTCATTATTTGCTTAGGTTAGTGTTCTGATATCGCCTTTGGCAAAATGACTAAAATCTCCAGTAAGACAGAAATAGCTAAATGAGATAATAGAATTGAGTGGATTCACTCAAACTTGTGTATCTAGCTATGCTGTATTAAACATAGAATCATAGAAATGTAGGACTGAAAGGAACCTCGGTAGGTCATGTAGACCATCCTGACAGGTGTTTGTCTAACCTGTTCTTAAAACCTCTAGTGATAGAGATTCCATGCCCCTTCACCCCCATGTCATTTGTTTCAGTGCTTAACTACCCTTTCAGTTAGGAAACTTTACCTAATGTTTAAACTAAATCTCCCTTGCTGTAAATTAAGCCCATTAATACTTGTCCTATCCTCAGTGGCTAAGGAGAATAATGTATTTTCCTCTTTATAACAACCTTTTATGTACTTGAAGACTCTTTATCAAGGTGCTCCTCAAGGTCATGTTTTCTAGACCTTAGATCACTTTGTTGCTCTCCTCTGTTTCTCCAGTTTGTCCACATCTTTCCTAACTGTGGTGCCAAGAACTGGACACAATGTTTCAGCTGATGCCTTATCAGCACTGAGTAGAGTGGAAGAATCCCTTCTCGTGTCTCAGAATATTTGCTTTTTTTTGTGACAGTATTTAATTGTTGACTCATATTTACTTTGTGATCCACTATAACCCCCATATAATTTTTTGCAGTTCTTCTTCCTAGGCAGTCATTTTTCATTTTGTATTTGTGCAGTTGATTATTCCTTCCTAAGCATAGTACTATGCATTTGTCCTTATTGAATTGCATCCTATTTAGTTCAGACCATTTCTTTAGTTTAAGATCATTTTCAATTGTAATTCTGTTCTGTCCCTCCTAGCTTGGTGTTGTCCTCAAACTCTGCCATTTTCCAAATATTTATGAAGATATTGAATAGAACCAAACTCAGGACAGATATTTACGGACCTCACTTGATATGCCTTTCCAGCTTGACTATGAACCATTGATAGCTACTGTCCGCCAGTACTCAAAGATAATCACTAATGGCTCAGAGATCTCTTTAGCAAGATCTTTCTTAAGATGTACGTTGTCAGGCCCTGCTGACTTGAAGATATCAAATTGTCTAAGTAATTCCTAACTTGTTCATTTCCAGTTTGAGCCTCAGATCCTATCCCATTTACACTGATGTTGACCATATTAGTCATCTGATCACTGCTAATTTTTTTGGTGAAAACTGAAACACAAAAGGCATTTAACGCTGTGTTTCTGTTACTGTCTTTCCCTCCTCATAGAGTAATGGGCCTATCCTGTCCTCTGTCTTTCTCTTGTTTCTAATGTATTGGTCAAGTGTTTTCTTGTTACTGTTTGCCTCTCATTTTGTGTCTTGGCCTTTCTCATTTTGTCCCTACATGCTTGTGGTGGTTTTTTTATATTCATCCTTCATAATTTGAACTGGTTTCCACTTCTTGTATGACTTTTTTTCAATATTAGGTCATTAAAGATCTCCTGGTTAAGCCAGGGTAGTCTCTTATCATACTTCTCATCTTTCCTCAGCATTGGGATGGCTTGCGCTTGTGTCCTTAATAATGTCTCTTTAAAGAACTGCCAACTCTCCTGAACTCTCTTTTATCCCTTAGACTTATCCCTTTCCACGAGATTTTACCTACCAATTCTCTGAGTTGGCTAAAGTCTGCTTTGTTAAAGACCATTGTCTTAATTCTACTGTTTGCCTTCCTACCATTCCTTAGAATTATGAACTCATCATTTCATGATCACTTTCACCCAAGGTACCTTCCATCTTCAAATTCTCAACCAATTCATCCTATTTGTCAGAATCAAATCTAGAATAGCCTGTCCCTTGGTTGCTTTCTTCACCTTCTGCAATAAAAAGTTGTCTCCAGTGCATTCCAAAAACTTGTTGGATAATCTCTACCCTGCTGTATTATTTTCCCAATAGATGTCTGGATGATTGAAGTCCCCCATTACCACCAAGTCACATATATTGCTTGTTAATACACTCGTGGTTACATCCTATTTGTTTTAGACAACTTGTTTTACATTCTTGGTCTGTGACAGAATTAACAAAAGGTTACATCAGGATACTAAATACGTATATGTAATAAAATAGCTCAATTCAATTCTTCCAGGCTGTCTCCATAATGGGAGATGAAGTGTTTCGATTCAAAATGGTCCTTTATCCAAACGCTACTGAAGGAGAAGACTACACCGATATGTCCAAGGTGGATGGTAAAATGTGTCTAAAAGTGGGCTGCATTCAGATAGTTTATCTCCATAAATTCTTCATGTCACTTCTGGTAAGATGTTACTAGCATGTATAATTTGGTACATTTAGTTTCAGTTAATAGTTTCTATGCTGCCCAAAAATGCAAGGCAGAAACCTGTTTTATGCCATGTTGTTGTAGCTGTGGTGGTCCCAGGATATGAGAGAGACGAGCTGGGTGAGGTAATATATTTTATTGGACCAACTTTTCTCACCAGCAGAAGTTGGTCTAATAAAAGATTTTACCTCACTCACCTTGTCTCTCTGAAACATAAACATGTAAGATCAAGTTCCTTACCCTGAAGACATGATGTTTAGAAGTTGCACCACTCAGCAAGAGGTTGATAAATACGAAGGGGAATGATGAAGAACAAGAGTGATACGGTGACTTAGTTTTGGCATGTACAAATAGTTGAATGTGAGTGTAAACCCTTCAGATGTAAAGTATCAGAGGGGTAGCCGTGTTAGTCTGAATCTGTAAAAAGCAACAGAGGGTCCTGTGGCACCTTTCAGACTAACAGAAGTATTGGGAGCATAAGCTTTCATGGGTAAGAACCTCACTTCTTCAGATGCAAGACTGAAGAAGTGAGGTTCTTACCCATGAAAGCTTATGCTCCCAATACTTCTGTTAGTTTGAAAGGTGCCACAGGACCCTCTGTTGCTTTTTACAGATTCAGACTAACACGGCTACCCCTCTGATACTTTACATCTGAAGGGTTTACACTCACATTCAACTATTTGTACATGCCAAAACTAAGTCACCGTATCACTCTTGTTCTTCATCATTCCCCTTCGTATTTATCAACCTCTTGCTGAGTGGTGCAACTTCTAAACATCATGTCTTCAGGGTAAGGAACTTGATCTTACATGTTTATGTTTCAGAGAGACAAGGTGAGTGAGGTAAAATCTTTTATTAGACCAACTTCTGCTGGTGAGAAAAGTTGGTNGAAAGCTTATGCTCCCAATACTTCTGTTAGTCTGAAAGGTGCCACAGGACCCTCTGTTGCTGCCTTCAGATGTAGATATCTTATCAGCCAAAAGTACAACTAGACATAAATGTACATAGTGCATCCTGCTTTAAATGCATGTTCCAAGTAGGGTTGAATTCAACAATGAGTACCCTGCTTAGCTAGCAGATGATCGTGTAAGTGAGGCAGATAGACTTAAGAATTGTGAACTCCAACTTGATTATATTTTAGCAGGGACCAGGGCCAGTGAGAGCGCAAATGGATTAGGCAGGTGCCACAGCCAGCCCCCACTGACAACTTCTGCTTCAGCAGCCTATTGATTACCTTGAGCTTGTCACCTGGCAGCTCTGCCCCAGTCACCCACCCAGTATCCTGGCATGCTTCACAGGCACCCTCTGCCTAGGAATAAGGGAAGGGCTCAGGGGCTGGCAGTGCAGGGCAGAGGCAGGTGCTTGAGTCAGGCCTGGCCATTACCTATAATGATTCCAATCATGGCGTTGTCCAGGGAGAAACAGCAGCTCCGCTGAGCCCCAATCCCTGGGAGGGCCGTAGGGCCAATACTCTAGAGGCCTTGACACCCGTGGGTGGCAGGATGTGGCAGCTCATAGTGGGAATGGCTGCGAACCCTCCAGCTGCTTCCTCTCAGGGCTGGCCTCTTCTCATCTTCTGCCCAGCGGCTCCACCTTGCCCTCTGCCACTTCGTCAGCCGCCACTGCTGTCCGCGTTGCAGCGCCATCCCATGCCGCCCCCAGCTCCACCCATAACTGCGCCGGCGGACCACCCAGGACTGTGTCGCAGCCCACGGTTTGGGAACCCTAATGTAAAGTACTTATTTTTGTGCTACGCAAGATAATGCTGTTTTCCAACAGAACTTCCTGAACAATTTCCAAGCAGCAGAGGAAGCCCTGAGTGCAGCTACAGTCCAGGCTGCAGAAATGGCTGCTTCCAGCATGAAAGATTTTGCTAAGAAGAGTTTCCGCCTTTCAATGGATATCAACTTAAAAGCTCCGGTTGTAGTCATCCCTGAGTCTTCAGTCTCCCATAATGCTCTTGTAGCTGATCTTGGTTTGATCAGAGTTCAGAATGAATTTAAATTGGACTTCACAGATAAATCTTCAGTTCCTCCAGTCATTGACAACATGGATGTGCAACTAACTCATTTGAAGCTATCAAGGTATAAACTACTGTGTGTCCCTTGATACTGAATGTTTATAATTGGTGTTGGAAAACAGTTCAAGTGCCAACAGTGCTCTGCATAGAGTAAGAAGATAAAGCCTGTGCCTCAAAAAATGTAATACCTAAACAGGTTGTACGGATGTCATGGGAGAGGGGGAAGTTGTGCAATGGGAAAGCAAAGTGGTTGATTGAAGAGGCTCAATATGTTAATTGTTAAATCTGCTTTTAAAAAAAAAATTTTTTTTTTTTTTAGTTCTATTTAACACAATGTTTTTAGAGGATAGGAGTAGGATTCCTAGGTTTCCTGGAATGACAAAACTGGTTGTTGTTGTTGTGTTTTTTTTTTTTTAAATACTTGTCTTGGGTTCTTTGGAATTGACACATGAACAGTACAAAGGGTCTTGTGGTTAATTTGTAAACTTATAATCAAGGCACTACCTTTCACTACCAGAATACAGATAAATATTCACACACAGGCTCATATCTTCTGTAGAATTTTATATATACTTTTATTTTGTGCATCATAAATGTAAAATAAGTAGAAATAAATTAATACATTATTTCTGGGAAAACAGTCTTGTTCTGTAGAGTACTAGAGATGAATGTATTCCATATACTGGCCAGGAACATACGATTGTTGGCCTTGCCACAGTAGTTTTTGCTGACAAGCTAATGTTTGCCTACAATTATTGCATAGTGGTACCTGTGATACTACACTAACCTATACTTTACATAGAAAAGAAGTGCACAACTGCAGAGATTGTGTGATATCTGTGGAAATCTTTACTTGCTAGTGGCAACCACTATATTCTTTTCTCATGAATGCATAAACTAAAACATGTGGTTTGAGCATTGGCATGCTAAACCCAGGGTTGTGAGTTCAATCCTTGAGGGGGCCATTTAGGGATCTGGGGCAAAAATCTGTCTGGGGATTGGTCTTGCTTTGAGCAGGGGGTTGGACTAGAGGACCTCCTGAGGTCCCTTCCAACCCTGATATTCTATGATTAAGATATGATTCCGAGTTGAGATTTGAATGCTCTTTATCGCTGTAGTCCAATAAAAAGGCTGAAGGGCAAAGCTCCAAGCTCTTGTTTTTGAGCATGGTTTCTGTACAGAAATCTAGGTTTTCACCTGCTCCATTCTCTTCTAATTTCCCAGCTACTCATGGAGAAGTAGGGGATGAACTGTATGTCATCAGAGATTCAATAGATGTTATTTTTAATCTTTTTCTATGTGTTTTCAGGAGTATTATACCCACCACTTCTCAACCAGATGTTGAAATTTTACAGCCAGTAAATCTGGTTTTGTCTGTCCAGAGAAATTTAGCAGCAGCTTGGTATCACGATATTCCAGCAATTGGGATCAAAGGAGACCTAAAACCTATGCAGGTAACGCCACGGCAAACTAATTGTTGCATTTTAAGTAGTAAGAGATTTCTGTAATGATTAGGCAGATCTTGTAAATTTGTTTTGTAGCACTTTAGCAGGGGCGGCTCCAGGCACCAGCGCACCAAGCGCGTGCCTGGGGCGGCAAGCCGCAGGGGGCGGCCTGCCGGTTGCTGTGGGGGTGGCAGTCAGAGAGCCTTCGGTGGCATGGCTGCAAGAGGTCTGCCGGTCCCGCGGCTTCGGGGGCGGGTACGCCGAATCTGCGGGACCAGTGGACCTCCCGCAGGCATGCCGCCGAATCTGCATTACCAGCCGGAACTCCTGCAGGTGCTCCGCCAAAAGCCACTTGACTGCCGTGCTTGGGGCGGCAAAATACATAGAGCCGCCCCAGCACTTTAGGTTCTTGATGCTTACAGAATACTGTTTTATTTGGTACCACGGTGTTCCTTGGCTATCTCTCAGTCATGTACAATTCCAGCCTGACAGTGATCTGATGTGGTTGTAGTGGCAGGTGTTGTATGGCTTCGTTGTAGTCAGATGATTTGGGTGCATGATAAAATGAAGTCTATATTTAGGATCAGCTGATCCTGGCAGAGCTCAAATATCATAGTCTTGTGGATTAATAGCCAGCAGTATCCATCAGCATGAGTTTCCCTTTATTAAGCAGCAACTTAACACAAGCAGACCAAACCTGGCTGCTTTATCATAGAAAGAAAGAAAACTGCTTTGCTAGAATCCAGAAGCTAAGTTGCAGGCTCTGAAACTCAGCTTAGTTTGACTGCCCTGTATTGCACAGTTATTTGAGTGAATGTTAAGTCTTTATCAGTTTTTATTGTAAATAGAAATCATCAGATCTCAGCTTTATCCTCTCACTTTCTTTTCCCATCATTTTCACAGTGTAGCAAGAGTCCCACTTTAATGGCCTCAAGAGTCCCAAATTTTAGCCAGGAATCAGAGTAGGGGTTGCCCTAACCCCTGTACCAGTAAGGAGGAGGGAATTGATATATCAGGCCTTTTTGGCGAGGGCTACCACAGGAGTCTTCTTGTACTAGTATGATCCTTCTGGGGGATTGGAGAGTTCTGTCCTATGGCCAGAATCCATCAGTGGCATGGCACAAAGTGGGGTACATGGCACAAAAGGAGGCCCAATGTAGTTACTTAAATGTTGTAAGACCTAAATGCATTAACAGCATACATTTCTAGAGACTTTAAGAATTGTCCTGTAAAGGTGTATTGCTGTTTCTTGTAAATAGTATTAATAATTATATATTCTTAACATTCTGTTTTGCATTATGATTCCTTAATGTTGAATTACTTATTTACTTGGTCATAAAAAGTGTTGGGTCCTAATTTAACACTTCCCAGACTTAATGTTGCCTGCTTTTCTTTTCATTGGCAAAGCATTTCTGTTCCATATGGAATTAACTCACTCTTTTATTAAATAATTATTACACTATTTGGGGCCAGCAAGCGTTTGAAAGTGATGGACTAGGTTCTTTTTGTTTAAATCGAAAAGAAGCAAATGGCATCTTGGAAAAAGGAAAAATATTCTTCATCTTAGAATTTTTAGACTTCTTCAGCCAAAATTGTTGTTTTTCAATCAAATTACAACCTTGTTCACAGAGGAAACATCCCTTAATTAGAATGTTGGTAGGAATTGCTGGAAAGAAAAGACCTTCACTAACATGGAATGAATTGGACTGAAGTGTCTAGGTTGGGTGATGTGGTGATGGTACTACTAATAAAGAGGCAAGTTCTCAATATGTGTTGATGTGTTTTACAATTTACAGATTGCTCTCAGTGAAGATGACCTAACTGTCCTCATGAAAATTTTGCTGGATAACCTTGGAGACGCTTCTTCTCAGTCAAGTGCTACAGAACAGACCCTTCAAGAAGCTCAAAAAACAAAAAAAGAAAAAGGTCAAAGTGATTCTTATCTCCATGAAGGTATAGCTTTAATCCAAAATTTGGCTCGAGTTCAGAAAAAGATGAGCTGTTTTTAGTTAATAATTGCATGTACTTTGCAAGTATAACATCGGTAAACTAATGAATTGTTCTAGCTGCTGACCTTTGCATACATGGACCTCGTCTGGCATTGCAGTTAAATGCTGTGTATTTTTTCTTTCTTTTGCTTAGTTATTCATTAGAACCTAAATATTGATATTTGCTTTTGGCTTATTGAATTTACAGCTTAATGGATTATGGAGAAGTTACAGAATACAACAAAATCTGTAGCTAAGGGAAGAGTAGTGATACTACTATGAAGCTGAATAAAAACTGAAGAATATTTATTAAGATATTTACACTTATTGCTCTTGTAAAACAAGTTTCATTTGTCAGGTCAACATAATAAATTGCTTCCATAGATGTAGTTTCTTGAGGTAAAGTGACAACCCACGCAGACCCTAAATGATAAAACCAAATAGATTCAAAGACATACTTAAATGCGCGTGCTGTTGTATTTAGCTGGAATATATGGGCCCAAAGAGTCAAAGGTGTTAACAAGATCCTGTCACTGTCCACTTTGAAGAGTCTTAAACAAGGTTTAGAGCTTGGTATACAGAGATCTCAGCTTGCTCAGTACTATTGCAAACACACCTTTAAAAATTCTTTTAACCTTTTATTATGGATACAGAAAAGAAGAAATTAGTTAAAACATTTGAAATCTAAAGTATTAAATAAGGATTTCATTTTAGCAGCATCTGCTGCTCCCTTTTGTTGGAGAGAGTTTTTAGAAGGAAAAACCTCCTCCTTTGACAGTCAAGACAGTAATAGCTGTTCTTTTGGAGAAAAGAGAAGTTGATAGAGATGGGTTGGTGCTAGTGTTGCTGTTAAAATCTTATCCCATTTCTTAGAAGACAAAACAAGACAGACATGCACAACAGGGAAGAGAAAACAGGAGCAAAGATAGGAAATGCAGCTTCTGGCTCTGGTGTTGACTTTCACTTGCAGAGGGGACTGGTAAGGGAAGTGGATTGGGCAAACATATTAATGGACCTAAAGGCAGATGATGCCTGGGATTATTTTAAGTTAAAGCTGCATGAGCTGTCGGAGGCCTATATCCCTAAAAAGGGAAAAAGGTTAGTAAGCAAGAGATTTAGACCGAGCTGGATGAGCGACCGTCTCAAAGGGGCGATTGGGAAAAAACAGAAAGCGTACAAAGAGTGGAAGAGGGGAGGGATCAGTAAGGAAACTTACCTTAGTGAGGTCAGAGCATGTAGAGATAGAGTGAGAAAGGCCAAAAGCCATGTAGAGTTGGACCTTGAGAGGGGAATTAAAAGCAATAGTAAGAGGTTTTACAGCCATATAAATAGGAAGAAAGCAAAGAAAGAAGTGGGACCGCTGATGATTATAGCTGGAGAGGAGATTAAGGATAATCTAGGCATGGCACAATATCTTAACGAATATTTTGCATCGGTGTTTAATGAGGCCAATGAAGGGATTAGGAATATTAGCAGCGTGACAGAGGGGGATACAGGAGGGGGGATTATCGTATCCGAGGTAGAAACCAAACTTGAACACCTTAATGGGACTAAGTCGGGCGGGCCAGATGGTCTTCATCCGAGAATATTGAAGGAATTGGCACGGGAAATAGCAGGCCCCTTAGCGATCATTTTTAATGAATCTGTAAACACAGGGGTGGTTCCATTAGACTGGAGAATAGCTAATGTGGTTCCTATTTTCAAGAAAGGGAAAAAAAGTGACCCAGGTAACTACAGGACTGTTAGTTTAACATCTGTAGTGTGCAAGTGTAAGGTGATGCATTTAGGGATGACTAACAACAATTTTAGTTACAAGCTGGGGACGCATCGGTTAGGAGTAACGGAGGAGGAGAAAGACCTCGGGGTCCTTGTAGACCGCAGGATGACTATGAGTCGACAATGTGACGTGGCGGTGAAAAAAACCAATGCGGTCTTGGGATGCATTAGGCGAGGTATATCTAGTAGGGTAAGGAGGTGCTGCTTCCATTTTATAAGGCGCTAGTGAGACCTCATTTGGAGTACTGTGTGCAGTTCTGGTCTCCCATGTTTAAAAAAGATGAACTCAAACTGGAACGGGTACAGAGAAGGGCCACTAGGATGATCAGAGGAATGGAAAACCTGTTGTATGAAAGGAGACTAGAGGAGCTCGGGTTGTTTAGCCTGACCAAACGAAGGCTGAGGGGGGATATGATTGCTCTCTTTAAATATATCAGAGGGATAAATACCAGGGAGGGAGAGGAATTATTCCAGCTCAGTACAAATGTAGACACGAGAACAAATGGATATAAACTGGCCGTGGGGAAGTTTAGGCTTGAAATTAGACGAAGGTTTCTGACCGTCAGAGGGGTGAAATATTGGAACAGCCTTCCGAGGGAAACGGTGGGGGCGAAGGACCTGTCTGGTTTTAAGATTAAGCTAGATAAGTTTATGGAGGGAATGGTTTAATGGAAAAACATGATTTTAGTCAAAGGAATACCGTGCCATGGCAGGTAAATAGTATAATGGCTAACGAGGCTCAGGCTGGAGAATCTTGCCTACATGCTCGGGGTTTTTACTGATCGCCATTTTGGGGTCGGGAAGGGTAGATTGGCAGTGGCCCTGGAGGTTTTTTGCCTTCCTCCGCAGCATAGGGCAGGGATCGCTAGCAGGAGGATTCTCTGCTAATTGAAGTCTCTAAGCCGCAGGTTTTGGGGACTTCAACAGCAGAGTCAAGGGGAAGGGTAGGGACGGCTTTGCGGCCTGCATCATGCAGGGGGTCAGACCAGATGATCATAATGGTCCCTTCTGACCTTAAAGTCTATGAGTCTATGAGAGAGTTGCTGTTGGAGAAACACAGACACAGCTCATGGTCTTATCTACCACGTCCAGAAATGGAAAAAGTGTACCAGCATCAGGCTGTTTAGAGCATTGCTTTTAATTGCCTCTTCCTGGTCACAGGGTAACAGCAGTGTTGCAAAATATACAGTCTTGGCCAGCTTATAATTACGCAGTGGGGAAAAAGGAGTAGGATAGGCAGGGCCGGCTCCAGGGTTTTGGCCGCCCCAAGCAGCCAAAAAAAAAGTCGCGATCTGCGGCAGCAGTTCAGCGGGAGGTCCTTCGCTCTGAGCGGGAGTGAGGGACCATCCGCCGAATAGCTGGACACGCCGCCCCTCTCCGAAGTGGCCACCCCAAGCATGTGCTTGGTAAGCTGATGCCTGGAACGGGCCCTGAGGATAGGAAAGAGAAGAAATAAAGTGGGGCAGGAAAAGGACACATGGCAGGCAAAGAGACAAATTATCTAATCCCACTAGATGTATGGGATTCAGCTGGAGCCAGTCGAGGTGGCAATGTCATATGGGTCTTTGGCCTCATCTGGTCTGGACATCTTTCATATTGGGATGACAAAGGCTCAGGGTCCCAGAAGATGGTGAGAGTGGCAACCACAATGGTTAAACCAGATCCAGTAGCCAGTATCTTCCCCAAAATCACTTTTTTTTTTTTTTTTTAAAGGATCCCAGAAAGGAATGATGGGTGGAATAGCCCATCCTCTCATTTTGTCTACCAATTAGGCCTAGTTTCTAATGAACCTATTTTGGTTCATTGATTTTTCGGTCTCTCACTGTCTTGTTTATCAGGCATGATCTTAACACAGTCTTTGAATTGTATCAGGAGGTCTTTTTGTTGGGACTAATTCAGACTTAGCCTTCTGAATTTGAAAGATACTATTAAGCTTTTTGGGACATATTCTAATAGACTTCTTGGTTTTTAAAAGCAAAATTAAGTTGTTGTGAGTGTATGAAATTTTCTTTCAATTTGCAGATCCTGGTCTCACTTCAGGGCAAACAGATATTTCTGCATCACAGCCTCCTGTGGAATATTATTCAACTCTTAAATTTGACTTCAACTTTGAGTCACTTTCAATAGTTCTTTACAGCAATGACCATAATCAGGTATGTGGTGAAATCTTCTAAAAGCTGGGGGAAAAATGTCAATTTTTTTGTCAGTAAAATTCATGGTAGGAGAATAAAAACATTCTCTATTCTTGTTAACTTTGTATGAAACCTTTGCTGCAGTAGAACTTAAGATTTACATTCTGTTACTTATGATCCACTTGGGTAAAATTGTTACATACTTTTCCATCTTAATAGATACTACTAGGAATATGGTAAACCAGTTCACATGAAAAATTATATATGTGCATATTTGAAACATCATTCCAGTTCACACTGGGCATTAGGCTTTATTATGTAAAATGGAAACTGCATTATTGAGCTAAAAAGGGCAATTGATTAAAAAAATTGTGAAGTGTTGAGACAAATGAGATGCACAAGTGAGGCTAATCTTGGAAAATGTGAAGTGTTTGTAGGTGGCTATAAGGCAAATGTTAAATCGGCTCTTAGTGGCCCCTGGGGATGCCTTTGGCAACAACTGACACATGGGAATGTTTATTTAAAATTAAACAAAAACTTCTGCATGTATGTCTGTCTTAAACACTAGGCATAATGAAAAAATGTTGGTTTCAGGTTATGACCTTGTAATTATTGTGGTGTTTTTGGATTTGTAAACGCTGACAGACAGCATAATATGGTTAAATGCAGAGGCCCCAACTTAATTTAAAACTATAATCTAACTGGATTGACGGCCCCAAACTAACCTGCAAGGTTATGCTGATGCAGATGTCAAAGAACACCAATAGCGTGGTTGGACTGTAAATACAATGGTAACTGTGGAGCAACCCTCCTTTTGCACCCTCAGGCATGCCCAAGAACTCTGACTGGAATCCAAAGTCCTAGCCTGCCCCCCTTCTTTACAGTAGAAGTCAGGGAGAGAGGCTGAGATGAACCACAAGCTGTGAGAGACATCAATGCGTGCCCACTCACCATGCACATTGTGCCCAGGACCAATACCTAAACAGGCCACTGGGTTACAGAAACCTCTGACTGACTCTTTCTACCCACCGATTTCACTGGAACCAGCCAACATTGGGACAGTTGTGATTTAAACCCTCAAAACCAGAACACCTAGATTCTGGCTGGGTGAAAGATGAAAAAACCCAGAGCAGTTTGCTAATTTGGTTATATGGGGATAAATCCCTTTCAGACCCCAAAACTGGCTATTAGCTTTAGCTCCCAGCATCATCACTAGAGATCCAGCAACTACCTTTCCACAGTGACAAGACCCACATGCACACGCGCTCTACCCCACCAGGCAGGAGCCAATTGCCCAGTTCCATCCCCACCACTTGATGCCAGCAGTAATGGGTTGGACAGGCCCAGGCCCCAGGGCTGGCTCTGGCTTTTTTGCTGCCCCAAGCAAAAAAGCCTCACGCTGCCCCTTGGCGGGAGCGCGGCAGGGGAGGGCGCCGAGCCCGGCCGCGCCCCAGCTCTCCCCGGCGGGCGGAGCGCTGGGGGGAGGGCGGCGAGCCCGGCCGGGGCCCCGCTGTCCCCGACCGGCCGGAGCGCTGTGGGGAGGGCGGCGAGCCCGCCACTGGCCCCGCTCTCCCCGACCGGCCGGAGCGCCGCGAGCCCGGCTGGGGCCCTGCTCTCCCCGACCGGCCGGAGCGCTGGGGGAGGGCGGCGAGCCCAGCCGCGGCCCTGCCCTCGACCCTCCAGGTGCCGCTCTAAGCTCTCTGCCTGGAGCTGGCCCTGCCAGGCCCAAGATGCAACATACGACCCCTCCCCCCACCCTGAGCATGAGGTGGAGAAGGGGTGGGAGAGAAAGTAAAGTAGAGGGGGGCAGTTGCTCCCAGCTGAGATTTTTGTCCTATCCCCTGGTTAAACCCATACTCTGGCTAGTGAAATTAACTTTTGGTGTCACTGATGTGACAAAAATCGCATATGTTGTAGCTATATGATGTACCTGAATCACACTCTTGTTAATTATGCAGAATGAATTCCATTCTTCACTCGCTTGATATCTGAGCTTCCTCAAATTTACTGTGTAATATCCCAAATTTTCAGATAGAATATAAATTTCTCCTCCCCCTCCATCACTGTTTGTGTGGAATTGAACTTAATAAACTACTAGCATAAAATCAGTTATATACAATGAATCATTCCAAAAGTATAGTTTACTCTTTCATGGATTAAAGTAGACTTTTCCTCACTCATTTTTAAATGAAAGAAACCATAATGCATCATTTGATTTCTGAAAGCTTGTAGTAGTACCTAAACCAGAAGCTTCTGAAACAGAAATAGCAGAATTAGAATTGCCAGAAAAAAACAGTTAAAAAACAAAACAAAAAGACCTACTCTCATTTATGCTTAATTTCCAATTCTGGTTGTTCCCAGCAGTGATCTAGTACCAATAAAATATCCTAAAGGCAACAATGATGCACATAATTATTACCACAATTCTTGAATCATAAATGTAGTTTGATAAAAGGTGCTAAGAAAAGTTGTTTGAGATTGGGATCAACTTAACTATTAAATGTTTAGTGGGCTCGGAATGGTACCATAATAATCAGGGCCTTGGCAAGCCTGAATTTGACATGGTTTGTCGTGGTAGCCGTAAGTACAGCCAAAATACCAGTTTTTGTTGCTTACAAGCTTCAGTTAATTGAGCATGATAGATCACTCCAGGTTACTTTTTTCTTCTTTGCTGTCATCCTTCCCATGTATGCTTGGTGCAGTTTAGAGATGCCTCAGTTGTGTTCTTGCCCATTTGCCATAGGACAAATACAACAGATGAGAAATTCATAGTATAGGCTTCAGGAGGATCAGATGAATTGCTGTCAGTCTTTATTGTTCATACTTTTTAAAGTAGTTTAAGAAAATACTAAAAAACGCCCATAGTATATGAAGCAAATATTTATCCTACAAGAATGATATACACCTGGCTTTCTATACTTTATCAGGTGGGATATAGACTGGCTTTGTGACAAAGACAACTTCGGTTCTATTGGTCAGTTATCTCTCCTGGTAGTGGATATAGATCACCTTTGATATTGTTAATCATGAGATGGTGTTAATCCATCTAGGAACTACAGTACTGAATGAGGCTGCCGTTAAGTTGGTTTATTTTCTCCCCTCAGTAGTTGTGGGCAACTGCTTTTCTTGGCAAAGAGATCTTCTGTAGGATGTCTTTCAGTCACACCTGATAGTTTGTGTGCACACATATGTGTGCACATGTACGCAGCTAAGGAATTTAGTCAAGGCTTATTTTCAATCTGCTGATGACACAAAACTGTCTCTGTAATTCATCTGACTCAGATGATGCAGTTCAGCACCTCAGCCTTGGTTGCTCTCATCCATGCTCTAATCTCATCTAAATTAAGTATAACTTCTCTCGTAACCAAATCATAAAGTACATTCAATCTCTAACATAAGCAGAAATACACTTATGTTTAATCTTCCATTCCCCATAATTGTTTCCCACTGTTTTTGTAGCAGTCCCTACTTTCACTGCATAGTGACAGTTTACGCCTTGGTGAACTCAGACTACATCTCATGGCATCATCAGGGAAGATGTTTTCAGATGGTTCAATGGATGTTAATATTAAACTCAAGACGTGTACCCTGGATGATCTCAGAGAAGGGATTCAGAAAGTAACAGCGAGGTTAGTTGAACGCGTCGCAAATGAAGAGCTGCAGTGAAAGTGTTATCCCTTGTAAATTACTTTTGGGAGGAATGTTGGTAGCTTTACTCAAATTTTATAAATAAACGTTAGGTATACTTTGTTGTATATATTTGCTGAGCCATGGAATAATAGTATGGACAACTGTCAAAATAGAGCTGCCAGACACGGAAAGAGAAGTAAATAGGAGGCCTGGATCTCTGGAACTTCATAAAGCTTGGAATTGCTGGCTCAAGTTGAACTCCGTTTAGAGTTAGGTTGTTTTGTGTACTTACAAACTTGATTCACATTCCCTGTCACACTATATCAGTTTTTGAAATGTTGTAATAAAATACGCTAGACTACGTTTGTATGACTGTAAAACAGAATTCATACTTGTCCCTAGTTTCTTTGCTTATTGAACACAAAAGGAATTCATTACTTTTGAGCTGGGATATATTGAAATAAGTGACTTTGAGGAGAAAGAATGCATTCCATTACCACTCCCCTTCTCTATCCAAATTCTTCTAATGCTATAAAAGTTCATTAAAATAATGCTTTTTACATTTATTGTTTTTCAGAATGATTGACAAAAAATGCGGCAAGACAGATAATTATATGATTGATATAAACTACAAGCAAGATACAAATGGGATTAAAATAGTTGCTATCCTTGATAAACTATATGTGTGCGCCAGTGTGGAGTTCCTGCTAACAGTGGCAGACTTCTTTATTAAATCTATGCCAACAGCTTCAACTGAAAGGTCTACTCAGGTTCAGTTAAAGCATGTCCCTGGAAAGCCCAAACATGAAAAAGGTTTGTAAAAATGTATCTGGCTTTTTAAGGAGTCTCTGGGGGAAAGGAAACATCCAGAATCACATAACTTGCTGATATTTTTTGAAGTTGTGTGGAACAGTATATCAAAGGGCAGTGTTAAGTCCCCAAAATGAAGATAAATATGGTCAGTTAAGGTGCCAGAGATCATACTGAACTGAACAGTAATCTTATCTAACTCTTGCTGTCATACAACACCTAAGGTATGTTCTCCAGAGATCTTAATAGGCTGGGATCAATTTCTACAGTGACACTAGAAGTATTTTTCCCTGTTACAGTAAATTTTGTAAAAATAACTTGCATACCTATTTTTTTTCACCCAGCAGTTGCTGTATATCTGTAGGCACTGAAAAAGCACTTAAATATTCAAAGGAAGCACACTTAAATTATCATACTGCTATATGGACCATTAGTCTAAGCATAGTTCTCTGCTTTTAAGAAAGCAAGAAAGTGAAGAGAGAAACAGCACACTTTAAATGCAGGTTACAAAGAGCATTTGATCTTACATATAGGCTTTTGGAGTGTAAAATTCCTCCTTGGCTAAAGAAGACTTGAGAACAACACTGAGTTCCCTAGTTTGAAATTTTGGGGATATTTTTAGTTAAAAATCCAAAACCTACCTACCTTCCCCTGCCTGGTAGAATTCTAAGGCTCCAACACTGCAATATGATTTAAATAAGAAAAAGAAGCAATTTGTTTTTCAGAACAGCTGTGGTCTAACATGATGAATAATTTCTTTCTGTTCATAGGGCAGGGATCAGGAATTCAGGCTGTATCTTGACTGATCCTGCAAAAATTCAGTGTTGAAGCTTTTCATCTAAACGAAATATTTGCTTTCCTTTTACTTATGGTATCACAAGGCATCTGTTTCCCATATGCCTTTGGCTTCTCCAGCTGCAACATATGGAACTCTCTAACTTCAATATAATCTCTTGTAGGGGAACATGTTGGAGAACTTTGTGCTCTGTAAAGAGACCTCTTTCTGAGAAATATACTCATAAAGACTTGGAAATAGGAGGTTGAGTAATTTTTAATATTAGGAACTACAAGTAGATGTTTATAGTAGCTTTTTATTCAGTTGGGGGTGGGTGTTTGTTTTTTTTTGTTTTTGTTTTGTTTTGGTTTTTTTGCTTAAGTGATCACTTTATACCTGGCTCCCACTGTTTTCAACAAGCCTTTTCATGTACAGCTCCTTTTTCTGGCTACTGGCGGATTATGCAATGTATTTTTTATAGGACACACAGGGTTCTAGTAAATGGCTGTGATGAAACCAAGTCACAGCATAACGTGTCATAATTTGAGGAAAACCTTAATGAAGTCCTGCTTCGGATCAGAAACTAGGAACAGGTTTCTTTAGATTTTCTTTTTCTACTGTATAAAATCACAATCCTTCTTAATCCACCATAAAGTAATGGTTGAATAGCATTTCTAATGATGTAATTTAAGATGTAATATAAGTATGTCTCTCAGTACTTTTTTCTTTTTGTCCAGAGGGTTCCTTACGGCCAAACATGACGGTAAAAGCAGTGATCCTGGATCCAGAAATTGTATTTGTTGCCAATTTGACCAAGGCTGATGCTCCTGCCTTAAAAGCTTCATTCCAGTGTGATTTCTCTTTATCATCTGATAAGCTTGTACAAAGGATGACAGCTCAAGTGAAGGATGTAAAAGTGCTGGCCTGTGCTTTCCTCAGAGAAAAGCAGGACAAGAATATCACAACTGTAAGAAAACTATTCGCATGCTTCACACGCAAGGAAACTAGACGCAGAACTGTTGGTTCATATAGCCTTTAATCAGTCGCGCCTCCCTCCGCCCCCCCAAAAAATAAAAAAATGGTCCGGCTCAGTTCCAGGATAACATGAAGAGATGTGTAAGGGGGCGGGGGCGCGAGGTAGAGCAATTGTATTGTGCCTTGAAGAGATAACTGATTTGGGCTATTTTGGTCAAAGGGAAGGGAGCTAGTTCCAAAAGTGATGGAATCACCTAGAGAATGCTGTGATATTCCCTTCATCTTAAATCAAAGAAGCTGCAGCTTCAGCACCTCTGCTGGTGTCAATATTGCATGTGGAGAGAGGCCACATATAATTAAAACATTAAGTTGGTATGGGTGGCGTGTTCTTTCTGATTTGTACAAATATACTGTTAACCCCCATTTCCCCAGCTCCGTTTCATTCTATTTGCTCACAGGCCAACATGTCTGAGCTCCATAAGCCACCTCTCCAATTGCTTCTGCCCTTCCTTCCCCATCCCCCAAGGAAAAGGGAAAGTTCAACTTCAAGTCCCAGATCTCACTTAGAAATATTACAGGAAAAAGTTGTAAAACTATGGAGCATAATTACATTCAGTGAAAGTTTTCTTCCTAGAGAAGACACTGATTATATAGTGGTTTTCTATTTAAAAATCTGTTTTAGCAAAAGCTTGTGAGCAAAAGCTTGTGAGCTTGAGCATAAAGCAGAAATTGATGATAGCAAGAACATATTGTAGATAGGAAACTAAAGTTAACTTACTAATGATGAGTTAAGGATCGTTAATATGAAGTCAACAGTTTTCTATTATGGGTTAGATTTGAGTCTGTAGGGTTAGCCTTGACTAGTATGGGCAACTGGTAACAGCATTACTCCAGAAGTAGCACTGTGGAAGTCCACTGGGCTCCTCCTCCTCCTCTTTTGCTGAGAGTGTGGGGAGTAACTTGTTAAACCTCTATTCAGGAAGTCGCTTACTCACCCCAGGAATCTGGTCAGCTCTGTCCACTCCCTGCCCTTCAGTCCTCTTGCTCACAGGAGAGTATTTGGTGCACAACTACTGGAGTCTCTGCCTCCATGCCAGCTGTATTCCCCTGAAACAGCTGCATAGCTCCATGCTTTTTGCCAAGTGTTAAGTCCCTTTGGCCATTAATTAGAAAGATATGGGGGGAAAACATTTTTAAAAGGTGGAAGGTTGGAATTAATTTATTTCATAACCATAAATTCAAATACTCCCTTCAGGTGTTACAGCCTTGTTCTTTGGTTGTGGAAAACATGACACATGTTTCAGGAGTACAAAGTATGGCAGTGACAATAGAACAACTTATTATAAAGGTTAGTAATATTGTTAAAAATTGACTTAGAAAAAGCAATTACGTTTCTCAGACTAAAATTTTAACATGTTTTTATTTTTTTATTTTTATTGCTGTGCAAAGTTTCCATTTAGACCATCAAAATTCTATGTGTAATTTTGGTGTGGATGTCAAAACATTTTGGTAATACTGCTATGAACAAGCACTGATAGTTCAGAGATGTTTTAAAATACAGTGTACTGAATTATTAATTAGTATTAATATATACTCAGTTTGTAATCTGGTCAGTTTAAAAAAAAAAATCAGATAGTACCCTTTTTCCTGAGTCTCCAGCCAATCTTTTTGGTTTCACAATTGGTTTTTCCTATTTTTAAAACATATTTTCCCCCATTACTGAATGCAAGACCTACATCTGTAACGTAAGTTGATAGTTGCTTGAAATTTATGCACAATTACTTCTCTGCAAATGGTATAATTTGATAATTCTTAGAATAAAGCACTAATAACAGTTGTAAAATACCTTTCACTTAATGGCTTAATCAGTAATTTAAGGATAGCTACAATAAGAATCTTCACTTGACATTACTGCTAACGCTCCATTTTTATATAATGTGTGTTCCAATCATATCAGGGAAACTGGCACATATGGTATATTACAGTAAATCAGATTTCACCACTTGTAGCAAGTCTTTATAATAAGAATGTTGGTGGCTTTCCTCTAGAATTAACTTTGGGTTGAAGTTCTGTAGAGTATGTACCCATACAAAATAACAGGTTTAGCTTTTTAAATAAATATTTTGTGTATAACATAAATATTGATGCTTAAACAAGAAAATTGGTAGTATTTTAGCAGAGGTGGTGTTCACTGAATATATCAGAATATTGTTAAAATATATGCTTGCTGTGCAGAACAGTAAGAAGGTTAGGACTTTGTGAGTTAGAGCATCAAGAATATTATTACAACTCTGAGAATGTGTGTGGAAAACTAGTGAGGATTTTAGGAAATATAGATGAGAGACACTTATGCATGATGGCCATTTTTGTGCTCTGAATTTAAGTTGTTACTTGTTAGTGTAATCAGATACATGCCTTATCTATGTGATGGTGGATAACCTATAACAGGTACCACAGTCTTGGGGTATATCTTCAATGTCCAATTGTTTTCCATCTGGCTTACATGTAAAAAAACAAAACAAAACATAAGCTACAAATGAGACTCTTTATTCTTCAAGATTTCACCAATCATTTTGAATACTGTGATGACTATAATGGCTGCCATAAAACCAAAGGCCAAGGAAGAGGATTCCAAAGGGACAACAAGTGATTCTGGAAACTTGTGGGATGTGAAACCCATTAACCAGTGCAATGCTTGGTTCCTTGGTGTTGATGTAGCCACAGAAGCAACTGAAACTTTCACGGACAGTGAGCATGCTCTGAAAAATGAGAATTTTGACGTGGGTGTGAAATCAGTTCAAATCACCTTGGAATGTGGTCTGGGACATCGTACTGTTCCTTTATTATTAATAGAATCAGCATTTTCAGGAACACTTAAAAACTGGTCTTCCCTGTTGGGTGCCACTGCTGACTTGACACTGGAGGTAAGTGAGGTCAATTCATGCTTCCAAATTAAAATTGTTAAAGGCAGAAAAATGTTTTGAAATGCTAAAAGACAATTGTTACTTGATTTATATGTAGTAGAGCTTAAAGTCCTCAATAACTATTGGGCTAGCATTGTATTAGTGCTGTAAAAATGCATACGTAGTCATAGTCAATACTCCCAAGAAGTTAGTTGCATTAGAGACACTGCAATCAGTCTAAGAACTGATAACAGGGAGAGAAGGAGGGGCAGCAGACAGGAGAAATCATTATAATGTAATGTGGTTTCATAGTCTATCAGTGTGTACGTAGCTTGATTCCAAAAATGTAAACAATTATTTTAAAAATCCCTATCAAATAACAATTGTCTGCCTCTCTACTTCTTTAACATTTTTGCATATCCTTTGGGATCTTGGTGATGAACCCCATCCCTCTTAATCTCTATGGAAAAGGTGATCTTGGGTGTGCGTGATCATGCTTCGTGTACTTCCTTTTCTCCATACAAGCTATGTCTACACTGTGAGCTAGCTCTCATCGAACTAGTGCGTTGAAACTAGTAGTGTAGCCATGGCAGCAGCAGCACAGGCTAGCCAGCCTGAGTACCAACCTTCCTGAACCTGATGTGTACATACTGTGGGCAGTTGGCCCTTGCTGATGCTGCCTGTGCTACTGCGGCTATATTGCTGTTTTTATCAGGCTAGCTCAATGAGGGCTAGTGTGAGTATGTCTATGCAAGCTGGGAATTACACCCCTAGCTTGTAGTATACTTGTAGACACAGACTATCAACAGCTACTGCATCTATCTCATGGTTGGCTAGCTTAAAATATTATCTATCGCCACAACTCCTTCTGATGAATTATCCCGGGGGGAGGGTGTTGAGTCCCACATGGGGTTGGGAGGTCACCAAGACCCCAAAGGGTTATTCCATACTCTCTGGTGCTGTCCAAGTGGCAGGAATGGGTCCCTGCAGCTGGGAAAGGTGAGAAAATCCATTAACTTGTTAGTGGACACATGTTAATTAGCTGTACACTAGATATCCCTGTAGTTCAGGATTGTGAATGTGCTGGCAGGGGTCTGTCTATTACCTAATGCTCTAATCCCTTTCCTCACACATCCCCACCCTGTGGTCAATTCCCAACCCCACTAAACAGCTCACAGAGTCCAGAACTGCTCACACTGTTGAGACTTCTGGGTCTCCAGATGCTGCCTACTGGTGCTGTGGGAGAGGACAGTGGTTACGTTAATGAATTAGGCATTGACTAATAGACTAACTTGAATTATCAGAATGTCCAGGCGAAGTCAGATTTAGAGCTAGTTACAATTTCTTAGTGATAGATTGAGAAAGAAGTCTAGTGCTATGAAAGGTAAGGAAACTAAGCTTGGTGTGCAGTCTGTTATATGTGTTTTTTAATAAAAGATATTCATTAAACACATTAAAAAGGTCTGTGTTTTTATAATAGTTAATATTAAATCCAATGAAAGAACCATTATATGAAATTTTGAGTTGGAAGAAATGCATATGCTTTCATAACATGGTAATATTAGTACTATAAGGAGTGATCTAACAATATATTTTGCTTTCCAACCCAATTTTAATTTTCTTTCAGGTTCATTATTACAATGAAACTTATGCAGTATGGGAGCCTCTTATTGAACGAATTGATGGAGGAAGGAAACCATGGAATTTAAAACTTGAAGTATGGAAACATAACAGAAAATATATTAAATATTCATTGTCAATATACCAGTTTTTTTAACATGTTGATGCATTAAGATATTGACCCATGACCTTCCAGATACTGTCCTCTTTGACTGAGGGTATGTGTACACTGCAATTTAAACCCCATGGTTATCCTGTGCTAGCTAATTCGGGCTGCAGGGCTGTTTAGTTGCACTGTTGACTTCTTGGCTCGGGCTGGAGCTGAGGCTTTAGGGTCCTGTGAGGTGGGAGGGTCCCAGACTTCAGGCTGCAGCTTGAGCCTGGAAGTCTAGACTGCAATGGGACAGCCAACAGCTACAACCCTGCAAGCCAGAGTCAACCGGCACAGGCTAACTGTAGGTGTCTAATTGCCATGTAGACAGACCTGTCTAGGTTAAAAATGCTGAATATTTGCGGAATTCTCAAGGAGGCTGCCTTCAAACTAAATATAATAGCTTCTTCTTCGAGTGCTTGCTCATATCCATTCCATTCGGTGTGCGCGTGCCGCGTGCACGATCGTCGGAAGATTTTCTACCCTAGCAACACCGGCGGGTCGGCTGTGGAGCCCCCTAGAGTGGCGCCTTCATGGCGCTGAATATATACCCCAGCCGACCCGGCGCCCCCTCAGTTCCTTCTTACCGCCCCTGACGGTCGTTGGAACTGTGGAGCGCGGCATAGCTGTTCTCCACTCTCCCTAGCTTAGTTAGTTATTCGCAGTTGTAGTTATAGTTATAGTTCTAGTGTTTGTAGTTTAATAGTTAAATAGTTTTTAAAGTTGTTAGATTTGTTATAATAGTCCAGGGGACTAAGGGGGTCGTCTCCCCCTTTCTCCCCCGGCCGCGGGCCCGGGCTCATGCCCAGAGCTCCCGGCTTCAAGCAGTGCGCCTCCTGCGCTAAACCTATGCCCACGAGCGACCCGCACGACTCCTGTCTGAAGTGCCTGGGAGAGTCCCACCAAACAGATAAGTGCAAGATCTGTAAGGCCTTCAGACCAAGGACCAAGAAAGAGCGGGACTTTCGGCTCCGGCAACTCCTGATGGAGGCGGCACTTAGCCCGGACACTCCCTCTACGAGCCAGGCCCCGGCACCTAGCGCCTCGGTGCGTAGTGCCCCAGCAGCACCGGCAATGCCGACAGCGCGGGTGGTGTCGGACAAACCTCCCCGGCACCGGACCTTGTCGGCACCGCAGCAGGTACCTCGACGCCGGTCATTATCCCCGGGGCATAAAAAAGCCCATAAGACGGGGACCTCTGTGCCGAAGACGCCGGCTCCCCCAGTGCCGGGGGTAGAGCCGAGTGCGCCGGTGGAGCACCGGAAACAGGTGCCTCCAGCACTGTCGACTCCGGCACCAAGGCCGTTGAGTCCGGTGCAGATAGCGTCTCCACCGAGACCGGCGGTAATACAACTCCCGTCAACTCCGGAGACCTTCGTGGCGGCGAGAGACTTGATAGCTCTCACGGAGCCGGCACCGCCTCAACCACTGGCACCGACGGCACCGTTTACTCGCCCGGTCCAGTCAAGGGGGAAACCTGCCTTGATGCGCCCTCCATCACAAGGGCTGGAACCTCGGCACCGGTCCAGGTCCAGAAGCAGGTCCCCACGCCGCTCGCAGTCCCGGCACCGAATATCACCTCGGCACCGGTCGTACTCGCGGCCAAGATCTTTGTCGCGGCACCGTTCTACGTCTCGGCACCGCTATGATCGTCGGCACCGATCAACGTCGAGACGTAGTTCTCGGCACCGCTACGGTCGACGCTCGACGTCGAGAGGCCGCTCCCGGCACCGGGCATACTCCAGGTCCTCGTCGAGGTCCAGATCCGGCTCCCGGCACCGACGAGGTCATCGGCACCGATCGCGGTCCCGGCACCGTTCGCCGGCACCGCGCAGAGATAGATCATCTCCGGACCGGTACCGTGCGGCACCGCAGCCCACGGGGATCGTTTCATCTCTCTCGGCACCGCCATGGCCGTCAAGATCGGTGTCTCGCTCCTCGGAGGACCTGTCGAGATCGGCATACCCCCCTCAAGGGCAAGCCGAGGAACGGAACTTGGGCCATTGGCAGGAGATGGCAGAGGACCACTCTCATGGACCATCTCACTGGTCGTTTTGGACCCCGTGGGCGTACCACCAGGAGCAAGGGGCTCCAATACCATCGACCTCTCGCTCGGGTCACTCGGTTAGAAGGGCCCCAGAATCCACCATCTCTCGGCCTCCGCCAGGGGGCATGGAGGCTTCCGTGTCCACGCCACCTGACACCATAGACCCAAGTACAGGTGATGCTCCGGCCCAAGAGCAGGGGGATCAGGACCCCCCCTTGGATCCAGTACCACCGGAGGCATCTTCCTCCTCCTCTCCGGATGAGGCAGTGGCGGGCACTTCATGTACGGGTCCCCCTCCGATAGATCTTCGGGCTCACCAGGATCTCCTGCGTAGGATGGCCCGTAATATGGACCTGCAGGCGGAGGAGATAGTGGAAGTACAGGACCCTATCGTGAACATCCTCGGAGCGGATGCCCCGTCGAGGGTGGCGTTACCCCTGATCCGCACGATACAAACCAATGCGGATACGATATGGCAAACTCCTGCCTCTATCCCACCCACAGCGAGAGGGGTGGAAAGGAAGTACTTTGTCCCGTCTAAGGACTACGGGTACTTGTATACCCACCCCCAACCGTGTTCACTGGTGGTAGCATCAGTGAACGCACGAGAGCGCCACGGCCAGCAGGCTGCAGCGCCTAAATCAAAAGAGGCTAAGCGGCTCGATTTGTTTGGCCGTAAGGTTTACTCAGCCGGAGGGCTGCAACTTAGAGCGGCGAACCAACAGGCGCTACTGAGCCACTACAATTTTAACTCCTGGAACTCTATGGGGAAGTTTAAGGAGTTGATTCCCCAAGAGTCCAGGGAAGAGTTTGGAGCCATGGTAGAGGAGGGTAAGAAGGTGGCTCGGACCTCCTTGCAGGCCTCCTTGGACATAGCAGACTCAGCTGCGAGGACCCTGGCTTCGGGTATCGCTATGCGGAGGATCTCCTGGCTTCAAGTTTCGGGTTTGCCTCCGGAGCTGCAGCAAACCCTACAGGATCTGCCCTTTGAGGGACATGGATTGTTCTCGGACAAGACGGACTCTCGCCTGCAGAGCCTCAAGGACTCGAGAACAATCATGCGCTCCCTGGGGATGCATGTTGTGGGCCCTCAGCGCAGACCATTTAGGCCGCAGCCTCAGCGCTTCTACCCCCCCCCACCTCGGCAGAGACAAGACTCGGCCCGGAGGCGAGGGCGAGGTGGTAGGAGAAGGTGGACCGGCCCTCAACCCGGCCAGAACCAGGGGCCACCTAGACCACCTTCAGGCCCCAGGCAAAACTTTTGAAGGTGCGGTCGAGGACGGCGCCCCAGTCCTCCCCCAGGATCCAGCCCCCTCCTTTCGGGATCGTCTCTCCCACTTCCACCGTGCTTGGTCCCTTATAACTTCGGACCGTTGGGTCCTCCGCACGGTGGAGAGGGGATACACTATCCAGTTTTCTTCTATCCCCCCCTCCCACCTCCCTTCCCCGTCCCTCTTCAGGGACCCTTCTCACGAGCAACTTCTTATACAGGAGGTTTCTACGCTCCTGGCCATGGGGGCCATAGAGGAGGTTCCGATAGAGTTAAGGGGCAGGGGATTTTATTCCCGTTACTTCCTGATCCCCAAGTCCAAAGGAGGTCTGCGGCCCATCTTGGACTTGCGCGGACTCAACAAATTCGTAGTAAAGTTGAAGTTCCGCATGGTCTCTTTGGGGGCCATTATCCCTTCCCTCGATCCTGGAGACTGGTTCGCCGCCCTCGACATGAAAGACGCATACTTTCACATCTCAATTTACCCACCTCACAGACGCTTCCTGCGATTCGTGGTAAACACGGTGCACTACCAATTTGCAGTCCTTCCCTTCGGCCTATCCTCGGCCCCAAGAGTGTTCACGAAATGTATGGCTGTCGTGGCAGCGTACCTTCGTCGGCAAGGGATACAGGTGTTCCCGTACCTAGACGACTGGCTGGTGCGCGGTCGCTCCAAGGAGCAAGTTCAAGCTCACGTCCACAGAATAGTGCACACATTCAACGAGTTGGGTATCCTACTCAACAAGGACAAATCCACTCTAGAACCTACCCAGAGAATAGATTTCATAGGCGCAGTTCTAGATTCCAGACGTGCACAAGCCATCCTGCCAGACAACCGATTTGGCACCATCACGAGCCTCATCCAAGGGCTACAGGCCTTCCCAACTACCACGGTGAGGTCGTGCCTTACCCTGCTGGGTCACATGGCTTCCTGCACGTACGTAACCAGGCATGCCAGACTTCGGCTTCGCCCACTCCAGACCTGGGTGTCCTCAATATACCGTCCACATCGGCACAGCCTGAACATGGTGGTCACGGTCCCGAACTCGGTCCTGGCCTCCCTCACCTGGTGGCTAGATCACAGTGTGGTCTGCGAGGGGATGCCATTTCACGCTCCACAACCGTCTCTGCACCTGGTCACAGACGCTTCATCTCTGGGTTGGGGCGCCCATCTCAACGAACACCATACCCAGGGACTGTGGACTGCACCCCAGTTAGCCCTGCATATCAATGTTCGGGAACTGATGGCGGTACGCCTGGCGTGCCAAGCATTCCTCAATCTCCTACGTGGCCGTTGTGTGTTAGTTCTCATCGACAACACCACGGCCATGTTTTACATCAACAAGCAAGGAGGAGCACGTTCGTCAATTCTATGCCAAGAGGCCATTCGCCTGTGGGACTTCTGCATCGCCCACTCAATCCACCTCACGGCATCGTTCCTCCCTGGAGTCCAGAACACTCTAGCGGACCGACTCAGCAGGTCCTTCCAGACGCACGAGTGGTCTATCCGTCCGGACATCATACATTCCATCTTCCGGAGGTGGGGGTTTCCCCAGATAGACCTGTTTGCATCTCGAGACAACAGGAAGTGCCACGTGTTCTGCTCCCTACAAGGTCGAGCTCCGGGCTCCCTCTCGGATGCGTTTCTCCTTCCCTGGAAAGACCACCTGTTTTATGCCTTCCCTCCGTTTCCTCTGGTCCACAAGGTACTGCTAAAATTGCGCAGAGACCAGGCACAGGTAATTCTGATCGCTCCAGCGTGGCCGAGACAACATTGGTACACCACACTGTTGGAACTCTCGGTTCAAACACCGATCCCGCTTCCATTATGTCCGGATCTCATTTCTCAGGACCACGGTCGGCTGCGTCACCCCGACCTGCAATCACTCCACCTCACAGCGTGGCTGCTCCATGGTTCACCCAGGCAGAGCGGCAATGCTCGCACTCTGTCCAACAGATTCTGCTGAGCAGTAGGAAACCCTCAACACGGACCACGTACCTGGCCAAGTGGAAACGGTTCTCCTGTTGGTGCGAACAACGAGCCACGCCCCCGTTGCAGGCACCTATTCCTCTCATTTTGGAATATCTCCTCTCCCTAAAACAGCAAGGGTTAGCGATATCTTCAATCAAAGTTCACCTGGCTGCTATATCAGCCTTTCACCCAGGGGAACTCGCGTCCTCGGTATTCTCTAACCCGATGGTCGTTAGATTCCTCAAGGGCTTAGACCGGACGTACCCACAACAGCGTCAGCCCGTCCCGACGTGGGACCTTAATCTGGTTCTCTCCAAACTCACAGGTCCTCCATTTGAACCACTAGCCACCTGTTCACTTTTGTATCTATCCTGGAAGACAGCCTTCCTCGTAGCCATCACCTCAGCAAGGCGCGTTTCTGAACTCAGGGCGCTTACATCCGAGCCCCCTTATACAGTTTTCCATAAGGATAAAGTGCAGCTTCGTCCACATCCTGCCTTTCTCCCTAAGGTGGTTTCTCCATTTCATATCAACCAGGACATATTTCTCCCGGTCTTTTATCCCAAACCACATGCCACTCGCCAGGATCAACGTTTGCATTCCCTGGACGTACGAAGGGCCCTGGCCTTCTATATTGACCGCACAAAGCACTTTAGAAAGACAACGCAACTCTTCGTTGCAGTGGCCGACCGAATGAAAGGCTCACCGGTCTCCTCACAACGCCTATCCTCCTGGATTACGTCTTGCATCCGGACTTGCTATGACCTGGCAGGTGTCTCAGCACCGCACCTCACCGCTCACTCCACGAGGGCCCAAGCCTCCTCGACTGCTTTCCTGGCACATGTTCCGATACAGGACATTTGTAGAGCGGCGGTTTGGTCATCAGTCCACACGTTTACAGCTCACTATGCACTAGTGCAGCAGTCCAGGGACGATGCTGCATTCGGGTCAGCGGTTTTGCACACAGCAATGTCTCACTCCGACCCCACCACCTAAGTTGGGCTTGGGAGTCACCTAATGTAATGGATATGAGCAAGCACTCGAAGAAGAAAAGACGGTTACTCACCGTTGTAACTGTTGTTCTTCAAGATGTGTTGCTCATATCCATTCCAAACCCGCCCCCCGTCCCCACTGTCGGAGTAGCCGGCAAGAAGGAACTGAGGGGGCGCCGGGTCGGCTGGGGTATATATTCAGCGCCATGAAGGCGCCACTCTAGGGGGCTCCACAGCCGACCCGCCGGTGTTGCTAGGGTAGAAAATCTTCCGACGATCGTGCACGCGGCGCGCGCACACCTAATGGAATGGATATGAGCAACACATCTCGAAGAACAACAGTTACAACGGTGAGTAACCGTCTTCTCTTCCTTGTACATGATACTAAATGCTTGTTTAGGGGCAACACAAGCTTTCAGGAGAACTTTCCAAGATAATAGTCACTGCTAACTAGTGATTAAAAACATCTTATATAGAGGGAGAATTGTAATTATCAGGGGTGGCTCAAGGCACCAGTGCAGCAAGCACGTGCCTGGGGCGGCAAGCCGCAGGGGGCGGCGTGCTGGTCGTTGTGAGGGCGGCAGTCAGGGAGCCTTCGGCGGCATGCCTGCGGGTGGTCCGCTGGTCCCACGGCTTCGGTGGCAATTCTGCGGCGGGTATGCCGAAGGCGTGGGACCAGCAGATCACCCGCAGAAATGCCGCCGAATCTGCATGACCAGTGGACCGCCCGCAGGCGTGTCACCGAAGGCCGCCTGACTGCCGTGCATGGGGCGGCCAAAAACATCGAGCCGCCCCGGTAATTATCCACACTTCTTAGGGATGCTGTTAGGCCTAGGTGGAGAAAATGCTGCCTTTGTGGATATTGCAATGAGCCTAATTGCACTTTTAAGTAACAGCCCTGTACTTTAAAGAGCTCTCACCTGGTACTGGTTTTGCATTCCAATAAATCTTTGTCCCCCATAAACAGATTGTATCCCATTTTTTAATAAGATTTGCACTTGGAAATTGTGAATAAAACTGATGTTTTAGTATGAGAGAGAATTTTTACAGCCTCTTCCAGTTTCTGATGGATTTTGGGACCCTGGGTAGTCAATTTAAAAAAAAAATTAAGAGCATAACAAAGAACTAGTCAAAACTAAAAGAACTAGTAAAAACTGAAGGAGGACAAAGTAATAAAAAAAAAAAATCAGTATCACCCAGTTATGATACTAAATTCTTTTAGTGATGATACTAAAAAATACCACTTTAGGACAAAAAGGTGAGGAGGTCACTGGAGGAGAACTCTTCCCTAGTCTGAGACATAGGGAAGGCAGCAGAAAAGAACTTCACTTTGAACTGCTAACAAGACCCTGGAGCCTAAGGACGCATCTTCGAAAGAGAGAGGCCTAGCTGATAATGATATGACAAAGGTGAAGGGAAGAGCTAAGTACTAATTTAGACATCTTGGAAATGAATGCAATTACCACTTGAGATGTGAGAGCCTGAATATTGGTGGTAATGGAAAAACTCTTAGCCTTGCTTATATTAACAGCTAAAAGCCATTGACTATTTTCCTGAATGAAAGTGCAGAAAACAGTGCTATGTTGACTTTTAATGTTGGTGGGTATGAAATAAATTATGCATACAAGATCATATTAAACAAATTTGCTAATAATTTCTCAACACGTTTGTGAAGTATAGTTTTAAGAGAAAATTGCAAACCTGCATAAAGCTACTTACGGTAAATTTGGAGAAACAGTTTGTGTTCATACTTATAAAATTAGACAAAGAGAAGGTTTAATGCTGTTTTTTTCCTTTAGATAAAGACTAACCCTATTCAAGATAAAAGTTTGATACCTGGGGATGATTTTGTTGTTCTTCCTGAAGCGCAAACTGCAGTTAACATCTCTTCAAAGGATACAATGAATATAACAATATCCAAATGTTGTCTTGCTGTTTTCAATAATTTAGCCAAGGTAATTTTAATAAATACGGGACTTGTCGTGAATTAATTTTGTTTGTGGCCAGTCCTAAATTCTTCTTAGTAGTGTTCTGCTCGGCCAGTCAGGTTGAGCGTCCACTCACTCATTTTCTGTCTTTCGTGATGGGGTGAATTCTTCCTTTTGCTATACAGTTGATCCTTCTAGCTATTAAAAAGAGAGTTTGACTTGTTCAGAAAGAAGCCAGCTGCTCCCTTGACTATGAAAATGGAGGTGCTGACATAGGACTTCAAAAGGGAGAAAATGTGGTAGGGAAATGATTGAGTGGGAGTCTTAAAACTTAATCTGAATTGGTACAATAGAAGCAGCCCCTCCCCATGGTGCATGATCAATCTGATCCCTGGTCTCTTCATTATAGGGTTGCCTTTCAATAGGCATACTGGGGAAAAAAGATACTTGCTGACTGTTGGCCTTTCAAATTTAATGGAGGCAAGCCTCTGCAGCCCACCAGTGTGCTAAACTTCTATTGTATTTTCCTCTTACTCTTGAGGAGGCAGGACATGCTTGTTCATGTCCCAGAAGATGTTCTATTGTATGGATATTGCTCACTGATACTTTACTAAATAAATGTAAATTGGGTTTGTCTATGTAGGTGGTAATTATATTAGACTTCTTATTCATAAATTAACAATGATCATATAAGTTATAATAATGTTAATGGAATTTACGTTTTAGCGTGGTGAAAATGACTCTTATATTAATTTATGTAATATCAGATTACTTCAAAATACTGAATATTGCTTTTATACAGTCATTCCAAAAGCACATACTTTGTGATATACAGTATATACTGTTGCTTCTGTAAAGAAGGCAGTATTGTGTATGGATGTTTTTATGTTAACTGGTTAAGATGTTTTATTCTATCATGACCACTATCCTTTAAAAATCTTATTGTTGTACTTTCTTACAGGCATTTTCTGAAGGGACTGCCTCCACTTTTGATTATTCTTTAAAAGATAGGGCTCCTTTTACAGTGAAAAATGCACTGGGTGTCCCTCTCAAAGTGCATCCTACCATCAATCTTCGAGTGGTTGGTTCAACCTTAAAAGAAGATATTCATGATGTAGAAATTGGTCAGAAATTGGAACTGGAATATTCAGTTTTGGAACCTCTGCATCGAGGAAAGCTGTCTGCATTATACCGTCAAGAGAGCTGCCTGTTCACTTTGAGCATAGGTAGTGTGCAATGGATAACTGTTGGTAGCAATTGTGCTTGGTGAAGCGATTCAGGGGAGAGTTACTAGGGTAGTCCATGGACCAAGTACCATGTGGTCAAACTTAACCACTGAATTTCCTTGTTCAACCTGGAGACAACTGCTAGCCACCAGCTGGCAAGTGTCTTTACTCTTGCCCCTGCTAGATGTTTCCTTGAGCCAGGGTTGCCACTCCATAGTCAATTTCTCATAACACTGACTTGGGTGCTGGGAAAAGAGTGGGGAAAATTCAAGTCCCTTTTCCTTTACTTCCCTAATAATCGAACTAAAGGTTAATAAGAAGCACAGGCAGGTAGAACATCTTTCCACTCCTTCGGAGAACTAGGTTAGCTTGTGAGCTGATGCGACTGCAACTCATCTGGCCTGCTGACCTCCCCAAATGGAGATCCAGCTGTCACCACTCACTTTATATAGCTAGATTCAGTCTCTTTGCAGTAGTCAGGAGTTCCCACATGGCAAGTTGTGCTGGTCATTTCCTTGGAGGGAGTACGATAGTGTAGATCCTACTATACTGGCATTCCCCCATCTCCTCCGTATTAAGAATCTTGAGTTGCTTCTGTGTGAAAGACTTCAATTCATTCACCTAACAAATAGCTGAGAGTGCCTCATGATCTATATCCATTATGTAGCAAGGATCCGTTGTAGAGGCTGGTGGCATCATACTTGGTTTTCCCAGCCATTATTGACTTAAAACTTACTTTTAATTTTCCCTTCTGGTTAACCATTTTCTAGTTATTGTGGGGCAGAAACACAACCTCTGAGGTTTCTTAGGTTGGAGGCTATGGGGTAATTGTATTAAGGGGCTAGCATTGCATGCTTGCTTGAAAATGGTAATGATTTGTTTTGTAAGTTTGCAGAATCACATACCAGTATTGTTTTGTAAAACAGCGCCTCTAGGCTATACAGAAGTGGCAAACATCCCCATAGCAAAACCAGGCCGACGATTGCACAGCGTACGAACTCCTCTTGTCGACCACTCGGACTCTGTTCTGGTACAGATAGATGCAACAGAAGGGAATAAAGTTATTACCATACGGTCTCCTCTGCAGGTAAAATCTATAATAAAATGCATAAAGTTAAATAAGCTCAAGGCCACTGCTTAAAGTTTGTTTACTTCTGGAGAGTAACTTCGGCTTCCTTTTTTCTTAATACATTTTGAGATTATTCTTCAGCAAAAGGCAAACACAAACATATAAAGTAAAAGCAATTATTTCATAAATGTAAGTAGTATTGTTTTAAATTTACGTTTGAGATTGTAATTTTAAATGTGTAATAGGATTTGAATGGAGACGTATGCATATGTTGGTATAAAAATCTGTTTTATGTTAAATACCTATAATGGATAGAAGTGATACCTTGGCTACATTCCCTTTAAAGATGGTAGTTATTAAATTGTGGCTTAAACTGGCTCTCCTGTAGCTCTAAGCTATATGTTTTCAATATGTAATTTGTACTGCAAGATGCAGTGTTCTCTTCCAAGCAAATAATATTGTTAATGAGTAGCTGCAAAATAGCATGATTGTGTTGTTGTTATTTTGATGTTTCACATAGCTTTTTTTGGTTTAGGTACACATTAGTTACTTTCTGAGGACAAATCCTTATAAGTTTCAGTTCTTCTTCAAGTGCTTGCTCATATCGATTCCAATTAGGTGTGCGCGCGCCACGTGCACGATCGTCGGATAAATTTTCTACCTTAGCAACACCCGGTGGGTCGGCTGTGGAGCCCCCTGGAGTGGTGCCTTCATGGCGCCGGATATATACCCCAGCCGACCCAGCGCCCCCTCAGTTCCTTCTTACCGCCCCTGACGGTCGTTGGAACTGTGGAGCGCGGCATAGCTGTTCTCCACTCTCTCTAGCTTATCCAGTTAATTCTTATAGTTATAGTTGTAGTTATAGTTGTATGTTCTTTAGATTAGTTATTCCTGTTCGTAGTTCATTGTTAAATACTTGTAAATAGTTAGCGGGGGTTAAGGGGGTTGCTTCTCCCCCCTTTTCCCCCGGCGCATAGCCGGGCTCATGCCCAAGGCTCCTGGCTTTAAGCCGTGCGCGTCCTGTGCTAAGCCTATGCCAACCGGAGATCCACACGACTCGTGTCTGAAGTTTTTAGGAGAGTCCCACCAAACAGATAAGTGCAAAATCTGTAAGGCTTTCAGACCCAGGACCAAAAAGGAGTGGGACTTTCGACTCAAGCAGCTCCTCATGGAGGCAGCACTTAGCCCAGATCCTACCTCGGCGCGCCAAGTTCCGGCACCGAGCGCTTCGGTGCGCAGCGCCNTCATCGCTCTCACGGAGCCGGTGCCATCTCAACCTGCAGCACCGCCCGCCCTTCGGTCAGTGCAATCCAGGGGAAAGCCTGCACTGGTACGCCCGCCGTCTCCGAGCGTGGACTCGCGGCACTGCTCCAGGTCTCAGAGCAGGTCCCGACGCCGCTCGCAGTCCTGGCGCCGACTTTCACCCCGGCATCGGTCGTACTCGCGGCCTAGGTCCTCTTTACGGCACCGATCTACGTCTCGGCACCGTCGGGATCATTGGTACCGATCGGAGTCGCGACGTAACTCTCGGCACCGGTATGAGCACCGCTCCAGTTCAAGGGGCCGCTCCCGGCACCACATCTACAGGCGGTCATCGTTGTCTCGGTCCAGATCTGGATCCCGGCACCGATCTCGCCTGCGGACCGGCACCGTATTGTACGGAGCCCATTCAGATGCGTTCTGCACCGCCTTGGCCCTCAAGATCAGCGTCTCGCTCCTCCGGCGCTTCGCGATCAGCATACCCTCCTCAGGGTCAAGCTGCTGATGACTTGGCTCACTGGCAGGAGGGGGCAGTGGACCCTGCACAGGACCCTACGCATTGGTCTTTCTGGACTCTGTGGGCGTATCACCAAGCGCAAGGGGCTCCACCATCAGCCTCTCGCTCGGCACGCTCCGAGCCCAGAGTCCCGGAGGCTACCATCTCCCGTCCTCCCCCAGGGGGCATGGAGGCTCCTGTGCCTACACCTCAGGCCCTAGACCCCAGGGCAGGAGACCCTCCGATTCAGGGAGAGCCGGACCCCCCTTTGAACCCCTTGCCCCCGGAGGCGGCATCCTCATCTTCCCTGGATGAGGCGGTGGCGGGCACATCAGCCTCGGGCCCGCCCCCAATAGATCTTCGTGCCCACCAGGACCTATTACGTAGGGTGGCACATAATATGGACCTCCAGGCGGAGGAGATGATAGAGGTGCAGGACCCAGTGGTGAACATCCTGTCGGCTGATGCCCCATCCCGGGTGGCATTACCACTGATTCAGACGATTCAGGCTAATGCCACTACCATATGGCAAACCCCTGCCTCCATTCCACCCACAGCCAGAGGGGTAGAAAGAAAGTACTTTGTCCCATCCAAGGACTATGAGTACTTATATACGCACCCTCCACTGTGTTCACTGGTCGTGTCCTCGGTGAACCCAAGAGAGTGTCATGGCCAGCAGGCGGCAGCGCCCAAATCGAAGGACGCTAAATGCTTCGATTTGTTCGGGCATAAAGTGTACTCCGCCGGGGGTTTGCAGCTCAGAGCCACGAACCTACAGGTGCTCTTGAGCCGCTACAGTTACATGGAACTCCATGGGTAAATTCAAAGAGTTGGTTCCCCAGGACTCAAGAAAGGAGTTCAGGGCCTTAGTGGAGGAAGGTAAGAAGGTGGCTAGGACCTCCTTGCAAGCCTCTTTGGACATAGCAGACTCTGCCACCAGGACTCTAGCATCGGGCATAGCCATGCGACGCGTCTCCTGGCTCCAGGTTTCGGGCTTGCCGCCAGAACTGCAGCAGACCCTGCAGGATTTACCGTTCGAGGGCCAGGGACTGTTCTCGGATAAGACGGACTCTCAATTGCAGAGCCTCAAGGACTCGAACTATCATGCGCTCCCTGGGGATGCATGTCCCAGGGCCCCAGCGCAGACCCTTTCGGCCCCAGCCGCAAAGGTTCTACCCTCCCCCGCCTCGTCTGAGACAGGACTTTCCCAGAAGGCGGGGTCGAGGTGGTAGACGAAGGTCGACCCCTCAGCCTGGTCAGAACCAGGGCCTGCCTCGGCCACCTTCAGGTCCTAGACAAAACTTTTGAACGTTCGCTCGAGGACGGCGCCCCAGCCACTACCCAGGATCCATCTCCCTCCTTTCGGGATCGCCTCTCCCGTTTCCACCGTGCTTGGTCCCTTATAACCTCGGACCGTTGGGTCCTTTGCACGGTGGAGAGGGGATACGCTCCCCACCGCCACCCCCTCCCTCCAGGCTTGCGCCGCCATGCTGCAAGCCTGGGAGGGAGGAGGAATGCTGCATGGTTGGGGAAGAGGCGGGGATTTGGGGAGGGAGCCAATGGGGGAAGGAGAGGGCGGAGCAGGGGTGGGGGGGGGGCGCGAGCGCCAGAGCGGAGGGCAAAATTTCTTTTTTGTCCAGTGTTGGGACGTGGGACAAAGAAGCAAATATCGGGACAGTCCTGATAAAATTGGGACATCTGGTCACCCTACAGACTTTGGCTTCGCCCACTTCAGGCCTGGGTATCGTCGGTGTACCGCCCTTATCGGGACAACCCGAGCATGGTGGTCACGGTTCCGAACTCTGTCTTGACCTCTCTCACTTGGTGGCTGGATCACAAGGCGGTTTGCGCTGGAGTGCTGTTTCATGCCCCACAACCCTCCCTGCACCTGGTCACAGACGCTTCATCTCTAGGGTGGGGCGCTCACCTCGGGGAGCACCATACCCAGGGCCTGTGGACCGCATCCCAACTGGCTCTGCACATAAACGTTCGAGAGCTGATGGCGGTGTGCCTAGCCTGTCAGGTATTTCTGGGTCTCCTGCATGGCCGTTGTGTGTCAGTCCTCACAGACAACACCACGGCCATGTTCTACATCAATAAGCAAGGAGGAGCCTGGTCGTCTGTCCTATGCCAAGAGGCCATTCGCCTGTGGGAGTTCTGCATTGTCCACTCGATACATCTCACGGCATCGTTCCTTCCTGGAGTCCAGAACACTCTAGCGGACCGTCTCAGCAGGTCTTTCTAGACGCACGAGTGGTCGATTCGTCCAGACATCATCTATTCCATCTTCCAGAGGTGGGGATTTCCCCAGGTCGACCTGTTCGCATCTCGAGCCAACAGGAAGTGCCACGCGTTCTGCTCCCTACAAGGGCGATCTCCGGGCTCCCTGTCAGACGCTTTCCTTCTGACGTGGAAAGACCAGCTGTTCTACGCTTTTCCTCCATTCCCACTGGTCCACAGGGTACTGCTAAAGTTACGCAGAGACCAGGCACGTATGATTCTAGTCGCTCCAGCTTGGCCAAGGCAGCACTGGTACACCACACTTCTGGAGCTATCGGTTCAAACTCCGATGACGCTTCCCTTGTGTCCAGACCTCATCTCTCAGGACCACGGCCGACTCTGTCACCCCGACTTGCAATCGCTCCACCTCACGGCGTGGATGCTCCATGGTTGAATCGAACAGAGCTACAATGCTCACATCCCGTGCAGCAGATTCTGCTGGGAAGTAGAAAGCCTGCTACACGGACCACTTATTTAGCCAAGTGGAAACGGTTCTCCTGTTGGTGCAAGGACCGGACCACGCCCCCCCTTGCAGGCATCTATTCCTTTTATACTCGAATATCTCCTATCGCTGAAACAGCAGGGTTTGGCGATATCTTCAATCAGGGTGCACCTGGCCGCTATATTGGCTTTCCACCCAGAAGAACTCGCTTCCTCAGTCTTCTCTAACTCGATGGTCGTCAGATTCCTCAAGGGCTTAGACCGGCTGTACCCACAGCAACGACAACCCGTGACGGCGTGGGACCTCAACCTGGTTCTCTCCAAGCTCACAGGGCCCCGGTTCGAGCCATCACTTCAGCAAGGAGCGTTTCTGAAATCAGGGGGCTCATGTCTGAGCTTCCATACACAGTTTTCCACAAAGACAAGGTGCAGCTCCGCCCCCACCCTGCCTTTCTCCCCAAGGTAGTTTCAGCTTTCCATGTGAACCAGGATATATTTCTCCCGGTCTTCCATCCTAAGCCGCACGCTACCCGTCGAGACCAGCGTATGCATTCCTTGGACGTACGCAGGGCCCTGGCTTTCTATATTGAGCGTACAAAGCCGTTTAGGAAGACGACACAACTCTTCGTTTCAGTGGCCAACCGGATGAAAGGCTTACCGGTCTCCTCACAACGTCTCTCCTCTTGGATCACGTCCTGCATTCGTGCTTGCTACGACTTGGCCAGTGTCCCGACGCCACGCTTCACCGCCCACTCCACGAGGGCCCAAGCCTCCTCGACTGCCTTCCTGGCTCATGTCCCGATCCAGGACATTTGTAAAGCGGCGGTTTGGTCATCGGTCCACACCTTCGCCGCTCACTATGCGCTGGTACAGCAGTCCAGAGACGATGCTGCATTCGGATCAGCGGTTTTGCACACAGCGATGTCTCACTCCGACCCCACCACCTAGGTAAGGCTTGGTAGTCACCTAATTGGAATCGATATGAGCAAGCACTCGAAGAAGAAAAAACGGTTACTCACCTTTGTAACTGTTGTTCTTCGAGATGTGTTGCTCATATCCATTCCAAACCCGCCCTCCTTCCTCACTGTCGGAGTAGCCGGCAAGAAGGAACTCAGGGGGCGCTGGGTCGGCTGGGGTATATATCCGGCACCATGAAAGCGCCACTCCAGGGGGCTCCACAGCCGACTCACCGGGTGTTGCTAGGGTAGAAAATTTATCCGACGATCGTGCACGCAGCGCGCGCACACCTAATTGGAATGGATATGAGCAACACATCTCGAAGAACAACAGTTACAAAGGTGAGTAACCGTTTTTTTGCAAAGGAGCATCCTAATTAGATTTACTGATTTTTGTACATTATGTATAGTTCATATTTTCATTTTGAAATTTGTGAAATATATTTAATGAGACGTATACATTTTTATCATAGATCAAGAATCATTTCTCTGTCCCATTTACAATCTACAAGTTTGTCAGAGATGTTAGACTCCTGGAGCCAATAGGAGTATCTAAGCCTGAAGAGGAATTCCATGTTCCTTTAGATTCATACAGGTACACTTATTCTGTAATGCCAAATCTTAAAGCGTGTGATGTAAAATTACCATTATTTGAATCAAAATATTTTTTTTGCCAACTCAGTCCATTAGTCTTACTAGGTACCACTCATACTCATCTTGTGCTGGGCTTTTGTCATGATTAAATTGACAAAAGCCAAATGATATTTATTTTTTTTTAAAACAATGATATAATGCAACTGGGTGCATTTAAAAAAAAGCCCCAAAAATAGTAATAATAAAGGGCAAATGGTCCTTCAAAATGGTCGCAGTTTACATTTGTGCAGTTGCTTGTATTGCATTAACACAACCATGGTTGTTATTCATATTTTGTAAACAATTACACCATTTGCCTAATCATAACTGCATTTGCAAATCTAACTTTTTTTTTAAATCTGACCTGAAATAACGAGCAATGAGAGGAGATTTTCTAAGATCCAGGGACAAAGTCAATCCATTATCTTTGGTAGGAATGGTATAGCATTTACATGCTTTTTCATTGAAACACTTTGGCTTTTTAGGTTGTATTTTTGAATCATTGTTTATTATTTCCATTGTTTACTTTCCCCTCCCCAATTTTTAACTCCTTTTTTCCTTTATAGTGTATCTTACTTACAATGTGTTTATATTTAGTTGTTGATGTTTTTATTGTGAATTTCAGTACTTTAAGACTTGAGAGAATGCAGAAGCTTCTAAACACTTGCATGTCAGTGGAATTCTGGTCTAAAACAGATGGGATATTAGAACTGTGAACCTTACTTAAGCAGAAATTTGAGAAGGTGACAGATGGTTTTGGGAGGGGCAGATAGGTTCTCATATGAGTCTCCAATGTCCATATTTTCATTGAGGTCTCCAGGTGTCACAGTTCATTTAACCTTCTGTCATCCTGTGTCTGGTGAAACACTCATCAAGATGAATGATATATCCAAAGAATCATAGGCTAAACCAGAATTAAACAGTGGAATCCAAGTCAGACCTAATTAGAAATAAACTACATTTGGTGTCTCATAAGGACTCAGTTTAACCCATCAGTTTCTATTGGCTTTACAGAATTTAGAGTTCATAGATTCTAAGAATCCCAGGATCACATTATTTCTTTTGCTCACAGTGTCACACTGGGAGCTCATGTAAAGCTGATTATCTATCTCAACTGCAAAATCTTTTTTCGAGTCACTGCTTCCCAGAGTAGTGTCCCCAATCCTGTACATATCGACTGTTATTTGTTTCCCAGATGTATATGTTTACATTTGTATTACAGTGTATTAAAACATATATTATTTGCTTGCATCCAGTTTACCGAGTGACCTAGCTCACTCTGAATCAGTGGCCTGTTCTCTTCTTTTTTGTGTCATCTGCAAATTTTATCAGTGATGATGTTAAGTTTCCTTCCAGGTCCTTAATAAAAATGTTCAATAGCATAGGGCCATGAACCAAACCCTGTGGGACCCCACTGAACACAGACGTGTTCAATGAGGAGTTCCCATTTACAGTTCTATTTTGAGACCTATCAGTTAGCCAATTTTTAATCTGTTTAATGTGTGCTATGTTAATTTTATATTCTAGTTTTGTAAGAAAATGCCACATGGTATCAAGTCAAAGTATGTTACATCAACACTATTACTTTAGTCAATCAAACTTGTCATCTCATCAAAAAAAGATATCAGGTTAGTTTGACGGATCTAGTATCCATAAACCCATTCTGATTTGCATTAACTACATTATCCTCCTTCAGTTCTTTATTGGATTGCCCTATCAGCTGCTCCAATATCTTCCCCAGGATTGATGTCAAGCTGAAAGGTGTCTACTTAGCCACTTCATCCCATCAGCCCTTTTGAAAAGTTGGCACAATATTAGCTTTCTTCCAATCTTCTGAAACGTCCCCAGTGCTCCAAGGCTTGTTAAAAATCAGTGTTAATGGTCCAGTGAGCTCCTCACCCAGCTCTTTTAAAACTGTTGGGTGCAAAAATGTGTATCTTTAGTAGCTGCTGTTTAACATCCTCCAGAGGTACTAGTGGAATGGAGAGAGTGTTACCATTCCCCAATGAGGCTATATCATGTTTTGTCCCCAGATACAGATCAGAAATATTTATTTAACACTTCTACCTTTTCTGCATTATTATTGATGATTCTATCATTTCCATCTAATAATGGGCCCATACCATTGTTGGGATTCTTGTTGTTTCTAATATGTTTAAAAAACTCCTTATTGGACTTAACTCGGCTGGCCATAGATTTTTCCTTGTATCTATCCCTTGGCTTTCTTGATCAATTTTCTACAATTCCTAACTTCTGATTTATATTGGTTACTATCAGATTCCCCTTTCTTCCATTTGTTGTATTTTTTTTTTTTTTTTACAGCTGCCTTCATTTTCCCTCTAAATCAGGTCAGTTTATTGCCAACACTGCCTTCATCCTCGGTTGTGGAATTGTGGCTTTTTGGGTGTCTAGTAAGGTGTTCTTAAATGGTTGCCAATTATTATGCACATTTTTCTCACTAAACTCTTCCTCCCAGCTGATTGGGCTCATAATTGTTTTCAGCTTTGTGAAATTGACACTATTAAAGAACCAAGTATACGTATTACTGGTCTGGACTTTATTCTGCTTGCATGTTATAAATGTGATCAACTCATGATCACTTGTATGTAAGCTACCATTAATTTTTAGTTCTTCTTCGGGTGCTTGTTCACATCGATTCCAATCAGGTGTGCGCACGCCATGTGCACGGTTGTTGGAAACTTTTCCCCTTAGCAGCTTCTGTCGGGTTGGCTAGGGAGCGCCCTGGAGTGGCGCCTTCATGGCACTCAATATATCACCCTGCTGACGTGACCCCACCCCATTCAGTTCCTTCTTATTGCCCATGGCAGCACTGGAACTGTGTCTCACTTGCTTTGCAAGTGCTCCCTTTGCCTAGTTAATTGTTCTTCTTCTCTATTGTTTTGTAGTTGTTAGTTGTAGTATTAGTGTAGTTAGTTACTATAGAGGGTGTGAGCAGAATAGTTTCCACCTCTTCACAGTTTTTGGGGCTCCAGGGCATGCTACGAGCCCACAGTTTTAAGGCTTGCAGCACATGCCACAAGTCTATGCCAAACAGTGACCCCCATGACTCTTGTCTGAGGTGTCTGGGGGAAGCATATCGGTCTGAGTGTTGCAAGATTTGCAGGGCGTTTAAGCCCAGGATCAAGAAGGAGCGGGTTTTCCATTTGAGGCAGCTGCTCATGGACCGCCAAGGCTCTGGATCGAGCGCCTCAGTGCAGAGCGCTCCGGTGTCTGTTTGCGATTTGGAGCCAAGGAAGGACTCTACTGAAGGAGATCGTTGGCATTGGTGATCGCCGGCACCGCAAAAAGGTGCAGCGCCCCAGCACTGCTCCACTTCTCCGGTGCCTCACAATTGCAAAAAGCCTGAGAGAGAATGCTCCCCTCACAGAACTCTCGGACTGCCAGGGGATGCTTTGCGGCACCCGCGCAAAGACCTGGTTCCCAAGCACCATGAGTCGGTGCCATCCACTCCGGTGCCCAGGAAGGCACCATTGAGTCCAGCGCGAAGTGACTCTCTGGCAGGGCACGGCCAGGTGGAGGTATTGGAGCCACTCTCCACCCCGGACACTTTGAGGCTGCAAGGGATCTCATAGAGATGACTGCGGCCCAGGCCCCCGGTTCTCAGGGACAAGCCTCTGGTACCGGTGAGACCGGCACCGTCCAGAGGCAAGCCTGCAACGATGCAGCGCTCTGTCACTGGACCGGCATCGTGCCCGGCACCGCTCCTGATCACCATCGCCACATCATTCCCCAGCACCGTGCTCAGTGGGAACATGCCTTGCATCGGGGGCGCAGTGTTCCATCTTCCCGGCACCAAGCACGCATTGGCACCGATCCATAACGCCCTCACAAGCAGCACCAGAGCGCAGAAGCCGATTGCCGTTATGGGATAAGCGGCACCGGTCTCCCTCACCAGACTGTCAGCACTGGTCATCGGCAAGATCGTCGCGGCACCGGTCCCCTGCTTCTTTCTTGCAGCACCAATGGCTGATCCTTGGGGCCTCAGCACTGCCATGGTCTTCGCCCTTGGATTCTTAAGACTCTGATAGAGACTCCTACTATTCAAGGCGCAGTCAGCACAGGTTGAGCAGGTGCCGAAGGGATGTGCGTGCGGCTTGGCAGCCACAGTGGCAACTCCCTGAGCAATGGCCTTTTTGGACCCACTGGGTTTACCATCAGGCCCAGGGTACCCCTTCCAGAAGTTCTAGATCGGTGACCTCGGGATGCTCTCCTTACCAGTCACCTAAGGATAGACCCGCTCCGCGGGGAGCTGAAGCAACCCTCTCCTGGCCGCCCCCGCAGACTGAGGAGGTGGGCATGGAACCTGCCCAATACCTGCCAACACTTCATGAGATAGCTGCCTCTGAGGAGCCAGTGTTGGAGCCTGGTGCAGTCCAAGAGCAACCCAGGCAGCTCGAGAGCCAGGGAGGACCCTGTACCACTGCTGGCGACCTTCAGCTTCCTCACCTGACGAGGTGCTAGCAGGAGCGTCAGCTGTAGGGCCCCTGCCCATTGACCACAGGGCACACCAAGACCTCCTCCGTCACATTGCCTGCAACATGAGCTTGGAGGCGGAGGAAGTGGTTAAGGCAGAAGACCCAATGGTGGACATTCTTGCCCCAGAAGGACCTTCCCAGGTGGTGCTGCCGTTAATAAAGACCATCCAAAGCACTAATCTGTAGCAGACACCAGCCTCCATCCCGCCCACCAGCAGAAGAGTTGAGAGGAAGTACTTCATCCCTTCCAAGGGCTACGAGTACCTCTTCTCACACCCACACCCTTGCTCCCTGGTAGTCTTAGCAGTAAATGAGAAGGAGTGTCAGGGGCAACAGGCACTGGCCCCCAAGTCTAAGAAGGCTAAACGCATGGACCTATTCGGAAGGAAGGTCTCTGCTGCTGGAGACCTTCAGCTGAGGAAAACCTGCCAACAGGCTATCCTCAGCAGGTATAACTTCAATTCTTGGTCATCTATGACCAAGTATAAGGAGTTACTCCCCGCTGAGTCGAGGTTGGAGTTTTCAGCCATGGTTGAGGAGAGGAAAGCAGTTGCGAGGACCTCCCTGGAGGCCTCCCTCAACTCGGCTGACTCAGAGACGCATACCATCTCCTCCAGGGTGGTCATGAGGGGGACCTTGTGGCCCCAAGCTTCCGGCTAACCCCTGGAAGTTCAACAGACCCTGCAGGACCTTTCCTTTGAGGGCGCAGGGCTGTTTTCAGACCAAACTGACTTTAGGCTATATAGCCTTAAAGATTCAAGGGCAACTATGAAGTCGCTGGGGATGCACATGCCTGCTACCCAGCGCAAACACTTTAAGTCCCAGCAACAAAGGCAGTATCAGCCTCGGCCAAGACAGGATTCCTATCGCCATAGGAATAACAGGCGCAACCCTTCAAACCTGCTTTCAGGGCAGGGAGAGGGCCCGACCAAGCCATCGTTGGGCTCCAAACAAGGATTTTGAAGGTGTGCCCAAGGACAGCGTACCCACCATGATTCCGGATCCTTCCCCATGCTTCCTGAATTGTCTGTCCCACTTCTACCATGCTTGGTCACAAATAACATTGGACCGCTGGGTGCTCCGCACAGTAGTAGGATATTCTCTCCAGTTCTGCTCCTCCCCTTCCCTGTCCCTCTTCAGGGATCCTTCTCACGAGCATCTCCTTATGCAGAAGGTGCAATCGCTCCTTGCCATGGGGCAGTGGAGGAGGTTTCTCAGGAGCTATGGGGCAAGGTATTCTACTCCCGGTACTTCCTTATCCCCAAGGCAGAGAGGGGTCTCAGACCCATTTTAGACCTATGAGGACTCAACCAGTTAATGCTGAAGTTCCACATGGTCTCCCTGAGCACGATCATACCTTCCCTGGATCCGGGAGACTGGTACGCGACCCTCGATATGAAAGATGCGTACTTTCACATTCCATTTGTCCAGCCCACAGGTGTTTCCTGAGGTTTGTGGTTGACCACAAACACTGTCAGTTCACGGTGCTCCCATTCAATCTGTCGATGGCCTCCGAGCATTCACCAAGTGCATGTCGGTTGTCACGGCCACTCTCTGCAAGAGACAGGTACAGATATATCCCTACCTCGACGACTGGCTGCTGCAGGGGCACTCCAGGGAGCATGTGGAATCCCAAGTCCAGTTGGTCAGAGACACTTTCAAGAGACTAGGACTCCTCCTCAACTTAGACAAGTCGACGCTGTCCCCGACCCAAAGATTAGAATTCATTGTGGGGGTGCAGGTGAGAGCGATACTTCCAGAGTCCAGATTTCAAACACTTAGAGATATCATCCATACCCTCAGGCGATACCCCACCACAACCGCAAGGGTATGCCTGAGTCTCCTCGGACACATGGCAGCCTGCACCTGTGTGGTCAGGCACGCCAGACTGAGGCTGAGGCCACTCCAGGCATGACTCACCTTAACTTATCATCCAGATCAGGACAGCTTGGACTCGGTAGTGACGGTACCGGAGCAAGTTCTAGAATCCCTTCGGTAGTGCCTAGATCCTTGTGCGGTTTATGAAGGAGTCCTTTTCGGCACCCCTCATTCCTCCATGACCTGGTAACGGATACGTCCGCTCTCGGCTGGGGGACCCACCTAGGAGACTTACTGATGCAGGGTCAGTGGTCGCAGACGGAGCTCCCGCTTCATATCAACATCAAGGCACTCAGAGCGACGCAACAACTTGTGAGACTTTCCTAACCAGAAAGCAGTGGCAGTGCATGGCGGTGATGACCGATACCACCACCACCGTGTTTTACATAAACAAGCAGGGCAGAGCCCACTCCTCCCCTCTGTTGGGAAGCTTTCTAGCTTTAGGAATTCTGTACAGCCCCTTCAAGCATCTATACCACTCATCCTTGAATATCTATTACACCTGAAACAGCAGGGATTGGCAGGTTCATCCATCAGGGTGCGCTTTGTGGCCATCTCGGCATTCCACCCAGGAGAGCTGGGGCACTTTGTATTCAACCCCATGGTAGGGCGTTTCCTCAAGGGCATGGAGAGGCTATATCCACATTCGTGACCACTGGTACCTGCTTGGGATCTCCATCTGGTCTTCTCCGGATTAATGGGGGCCCCATTTGAACTACTGGCAACATGCTCCCTTCTGTACCTCTCGTGGAAGGTGGCATTCCTGGTTGCCATCACATTAGCCAGGAGGGTGTCCAAGTTAAATGCACTAATCTCTGACGCCCCCTACATGGCCTTCCATAAGGACAAAGTACAACTCAGGCCTCACCCAGCCTTCCTGCCCAAGGTGGTGTCTCAATTCCATATTGACCAAGACATCTTTCTGCCAGTTTTCTATCCCAAGCCACATGCTAGTGCGCAGGAGCAGAGGCTTCACTCTCTAAATGTTGGGAGAATGCTAGCATTCTACAGCGAGCGCACAAAGCCTTTTAGGAAGTTGAATCAACTGCTCATAGCAGTGGCAGACCGGATGAAGGGACGTCCGGTCTCTTCACAACGCATCTCTTACTGGATCACGGACTGCATCCATACCTGCTACGAGCTGGCCAAGGTCCCAGTGTCATGGACTTTGGGGGAGACAAGGCCCTGCACCCCCGGCTTCCTGCGATTCACCATGACTCTCAGCCAGCCAGTAAAACAGAAGGTTTATTTAGACGACAGGAACACAGTCCAAGACAGGTCTTGCAGGTACAGACAGCAGGACTGGGCTTCCCTCCATTTTCCCAGCCAGCTCCAAACTGAGACCCTCCAGCTCCTCCTCTCTGGCCTTTGTCTCTTTCCCGGGCCGGGAGGTCACCTGATCTTTGTTCTCCAACACCTTCAGTTGGCATCTTTGCAGAGGAGGGGCCCAGGCCATTAGTTGCCAGGAAACAGAGTGCCGGACATTCTCTGTGCAGACAGTATCACTGGGGCCTTCTTGGGCTCTGCAGCAATCATACACACTGATCCCCCCACCTAGATACCTAAGAAATGCATAGGGGAAACTGAGGCACCCACACAGTATTCAGAGAAAACATTAAGAACATTACCACTTCGTCACATCCAGCCCCAGCGATTACAGCCCACTCAACAAGAGCACAAGCCTCGTCAGCCACCTTCCTGGCCCAGGTGCCCATCCAGGAGATCTGCAGAGTGGCAACCTGGTCTTCCGTGCACACGTTTATCACCCACTATGCCATCACCCGGCATGCCAGAGAGGACGCAGCTTCGGCAGAGCGGTTCTCCAGTCAGTGATTCTTAACTCCAACTCTACCTCTGGGGGAGAGTTTGGGAATCACTTGATTGGATTCGAAGTGAACAAGGACTCGAAGAAGAAAAATGGTTACTCACCTTCTCGTAACTGTTCTTCGAGATGTGGTGTTCACATCCATTCCAATACCCACCCACCTTCCCCTCTGTCGGAGTAGCCGGCAAGAAGGAACCGAAGGGGGGTTGGGTCGGCAGAGTCGTACATTGAGCGCCATGAAGGCGCTACTCCTGGGGGTCCCTAGACTATCCGACGGGAGCTGATAAGGGAAAAAGTTTCCAACGACCGCACACGTGGCGCGCGCACACCTGATTGGAATGGACATGAACAACACATCTCGAAGAACAAGAGTTACGAGAAGGTGAGTACCCATTTTTTCTGTGATCAGTTCCTCTTTATCTATTAGGACAAGGTCTATTATAGAATTCTCCTGCATCATCTTTTTTCATCCAGGTTACAAACACTAAAGAATTGACCTTCTTATTACAAATATTTCTTATACTGTTAATAAGGTTGTCTATGAATGTCCAGTGCACTATTTTTCATTGCATAAAGGGTTAATCAGTGGGATTTCAGAGATTTTTGGTTACTCAGTGTGATTAGGTTATTCTATTTAAGTATAGTCTAAAATTAAATGTGTTATCCACGCTTGTGTTTGTGTGAAGGCTCTATTGGTGGTTTTTGTTTTTTTTCCCCCTCCATGTAGGTGTCATCTATTTATTCAACCAACAGGGATCTTAGAAGGTCAGTTTAAAGAATCCACAACTTATATTGCGTGGAGAGAAGAGCTTCATAGAAGCAGTGAAGTGAGATGTATGTTACAGTGCCCTTCTATCGAAGTAAGCTTCTTACCTCTAATCGTCATGACAACTGCTGTTCCTGATCAACTAAACTTTATTGCCACGCACGGGGAGGACTGGGATCCAGCCTACATTATCCATCTTTACCCAACACTCACTTTGAGGAATCTTCTGCCATACTCTTTGAGATATTTACTTGAGGTATGGAATTTAAGCAATCGTGACATTTTAAAATAAAGTTAAGGAAAATATTCAATGATTTCCATCTATAAACAGAAGATATTACGTTATATATTCTATGGACTACATTGGCTCTTGGATTCTAGGGCAAGGGATGTGAGCTGGAGTCTTTTTCCTTCACCCCAAGTCAGTCTAAGTGCTCTTGTATGGTGAGGCTTAGTACCCAGAGACGGTTGTTGTGTTGCCATCCACCTGGAGTAACAAGAGTTAGGGACCAGGTTTTTCTAGAGGATCAAATATTGTTTATACAAGGAACATTGTTCCCCACTTGTACCTTAGTTAATGCCAAGGAGGACCATATTGCTAAATGTCAAAACTGATGGACACCAGATTTTTTTTCCCTGGCTATTAATTTAGGTCTTCATGATGGCCGTCTACAACATTTAACTTGGCTAGAAATGTGAAGAAGTTAGTGGCTTTCTTTATAATTTCCCCTTCCTCACTTTCTTGGTGAGGTAACATGGAGAAGCATTTCCAGTGTCACATCGAAGGAGGACATACTTCCATAAAGAATAGTAGGACAGTAACCTCCCATCCTTTTCCCCAATCCATTGTGCACACATGTGCTCTCCTTCCCATCCTCCCCAAAAACCCAAACAAACAAAACAAGCCCACCGAAAAAACCATACAAATACTTTTAACTCTGCAGCTAAAATATTGCAGAAGTAAGAAAATTTGGTCTTGGATTGTTTCATTTTTTGTTTTGTAAGAGAACAAGACCCCTGAAAGAATGAAATCCTCTTAAGCTTTTGTACAGCAGTAGACAGCCTAAAATAACTGCTGTGAAGTGTTTCAGCCTCCTGGCCTAAAGAAAATTGGTATTTATCCCATGACTGACCAAGAAGCAACCTGGTGTTCATTGCACACATTTCTGAGGCATTGAAGAACACTTGTTAGTGTTTATTTCTGGTATTTTCAGCTGATTTGTGTGTCCTGGCTTCATTTATGAAAGGTAAAATGCATTATTTGCATCTGATCACCACAGGCCCATCTTAGGGCTTCAGAATAGTACTACAGAATACTACTACATTAGTCTCAAACTAGGAGAGTCTTTGGATGGACAGTTACTAAAAAAACTTTGTAGGTAGAGCTGGTTGCTACAGTAATTTCTCTCGAAAAACTTGGGACAGGCTGACTTGTAGGTCATGCCAGGATCCAAAATTGTAACAGGAGTGTAATACTGTATGGAGAGAAAAGTGAAGAACAATTGTTGTCCCCGGGCAGGGGATCCTCTCACAGAAACACATAGCTCTCAATTTGTGAAACTAAACTTGTATGTTCTAGTAGTTGGAGGAAAAGACCTAGTTAGCTCGCAGATCTGCCATGGGTTTTATATGTAACTTGAGGCAAGTTGATTTAGCTACTGTGCTACCTGTAAAATACCTCTTTAACTGTGAAATAGTTGAATGAAAGGGGTTGTATAAGAATCCCCTTGTTGACGGTTTGATCTGTTTAGGTTTTGAAACCAGATTAAATTTGTAAGTGTCTTTTCCCCATCCGGTTCTTAAGGCTTCCTGTGTACAGTGGGCAGTCATGATGGCCCTGTACTGTGTGTCTGTAATCAAAGATATCCCTTGGTGGAAACTCTAGGGTCAAGTGAACAGGTAAGACTTAAAAAGTAGAATATAAGCTATTGCACTCTTTTTGTAGTAACCACTGTATAGTTCTGTATAGTTAATAATACTGTATAGTTCTTACCAGTAAGCCTCTTAAAAATTGTTTGTTTTATTTTAGGGAACCGCAGAAGCTCATGAGTTGCTAGAAGGGAGTGCTGCAGATGTTCTTCACTCAAGAATCAGTGGGGAAATAATGGAGTTAGTTCTGATAAAATATCAGGGTAAAAACTGGAATGGACATTTTAGAGTCCATGATGGGCTGCCAGAATTTTTTCCTGTGTGTTTTAACTCTAATTCCACAGATATGATGACAATAGATGTCTATATACATGTCAGGCGAGTTGGTAGTCGTATGATCCTGTCTGTGTTCAGTCCCTATTGGATAATCAATAAGACTTCCCGGGTTCTGCAGTATCGTGCTGAAGATACACATGTGAAACACCCAGCAGATTATAGGGATACTATCCTGTTTTCCTTTAAGAAAAGGAACATTTTTAGTAAAAACAAGGTATGCTACCTAATTTCTTTTAAAATATCCTCAAGGGAGGAATTATTTAACTTTTGACATTATTCATGCTTGGCCTTGAAATTCTTACCCTGCTTCAGTATCAATACTAGTTTAAAAAAATCTATCAATATAACATCAGTATTTTTGTGTTTTTGTTGAAATTTAGCTCTCCTTTTTGGAAGAAAAGTAAACACTAGTTTATTTCTCTCTTGCCTCTTTCTCTTCCCAAAATCTCGGGGAAGGTTGGGGAAACAAAGAAGCAACTTGTACAGGCAGTGCAGCATTAGTTCATTCTGCACTGATATAATCTGGAGTTCAACTTTTAAAAAAAGGAAATGAAAAATGTTGGACAACATGAAGCAGTGCTAATCTTGTATTTACAAAAATTATAATAGAGTTGTAATTTTGAGGGGAAAATTGTATCTTATTGTGGGGGTTTGAGCAGCCACAAGGCAATAAAAGCATCTATTTCATTTCTTATTTATTAGATTTGAAGAGAGGTATATTAAGTGGGAGGGTGGACAGGTGAGATAGTTGCTTGCTTTTGATTTTTAAGGTTATCGTTTCTCTCACAGCTGTTTAGAGTCATAGTCAATTTAACAGAAGTTCGCTAGGCAAAGGGGTTTGGGTGATGAACATCCCATTAGTTCCTTGTCTGAGGGTACATTGTGTTAAATACATTAGTCATGCTCTTAAAAAAAAAAAAAAAAAAAAAAAAAAAAAAAAGGGTGTTTCTGTGACAAAATAAATGAAACAATTGGTTAGTATTACTCTTTTTTCATATATTTTTTGGATTATGTAGGCCTTTAGTCCTGGATGCTGACAATTTAAAGATGGAACAATAAGTGAAGACTGGTCTTGACAGCATCTTTTGGTTATTACCCTGACCTTTAAATAGAGACCACAAGCATTTATATATTTTCCTCCCCCTCTTTATCTACATGCTGTGGTCACTAATGGCTACCAGGGCAGATGGCATATTTGGTTTTGTGTGCTCTTATATTGATTACCTATCTTCTGCTGCAGTGAACCTCTTTGCCAGAGCCCGAGTACTTAGCGGTTTTAGTAATCCAGTTAGCTGGAATTGCAGCAGTGAAACTGAGTGACTTTGCTAGTAATACATCATGGGTGGAATTTTCAAAAGCTTACAACCTAGGCGTTGGTGCCATTACAAAATTGGGCTAGATATTTAATATAATCAGCATATGAACTTTTTAAGTTTTTTAAATTTACATAAAAAAATCTTTTAAAATGCTTTTTCTTCTGTAGATCCAATTATGTATTTCAACTAGTTCATGGTCCACTAGCTTCTCCCTTGATACTGTAGGAAGTTACGGATGTGTAAAGTGCCCAGGCAATGACAGGGACTATCTGGTAAGGCCTACTTTCTGTATTTGTTTACTAACTTTTCTGAAGCCTAATAATAGTAATTAAATAAATTGGATACAAATAAGTTTAACAAAAGCCAATTTGATATTTCTTGGGTGCATTGGTTTGTTAATATAATCACACTAGTATGCATAATACCACTTAGTTTGACGTTTGATGGCCAGTAGTTAGGCCACCTGGGGATTCAGGCCTAGTTTGTGAAAACAGATGTTTAAATATTTGGACATGGTGAGGCCTATCTTTTCAAAGATGGACATGCCATCTCAGATAAGTTAGAGACACAGATGATCAAGTTGCAATACTTGATTTATTTGTACAGTACCTACTACAGGGAATCCTGGTTCATGACTGGAACTTCTAGGTGCTACAAATAATAAATACACAAATAATTAACAGTATGTATACACTTAATTTTGTGTGTCAGTCTTTGAAATATCAGATTCAGACTATATACAGTGGCTATCTTAAAAAAATAATCAGATAACTAAATAACTTTACCTTGTTTGCAGATATTGAAATAACCATCCTAGGGGCAAAATGGAAACATTTATAGGGAGACTACAAACATTTCCTTTTAAAAATAAACTTTATCTTTCCCATCAAACCAAAACCACTTATCCACTTTTTTGATAGCCCTTCAGAACCCACCCCCTGTCCTATTAAAGGCCAGATTGACCCCTGATTATTTTCCATTTTTTCATCTCTTGTTCTGTTCATCTGGGCTAAGTCCAAAGCCTGTCATTTTTCTCCCAATAGCATTTCGAAAATCTGACCTTTTCTCCCAATAGCATTTCGAAAATCTGATCTTTTCCCCCCTCCCTCCCATGTTGATCAAGCCATATTCATCTCATGTCTTTATTGCAGTAATTTTATCCTCCTTGGGATTCCCTTCTCTAAGTGAATATAAAATACCACTGCTAAAATAATCTGTATCCATTGTATTGGGTATATCACACACTTCTTTGGAGGTACAGTCTCTGTTCCTTGGAGTTTTGTGTAGTCTCTAGCACTGGTCCTACTACTGTTGAGGCCTTTGGGTATTGCTGTTAACAGGATAATAAATATGTAGAAGGAATAACTTTATGGGATAACATAAAGGTTTACTTTTCCACTTGTTTTATTTATGTCACGCAGATGAAAATACCATGGAGAAATGGGCTGAGTTTAACCAAGTTATTTTTATTCAACAGGTTGGAGTTAGCATCAAAATGAGTAGTTTTAATCTCACCAGGATAGTTACCTTAACTCCATTCTACACCATAGCAAACAATTCTTCTCTAGAGCTGGAAGTTGGAGAAATCAAGTCTAATGGCTCTTTGCCAACTCATAACTGGAATTATTTCTCCTCTTCAGAGGTATTCTTTGTTTTTCTTGCTTTAGATGTTTCTAAAACAGACAAATGATTCTGTGTAAGGTAAAATATTTAGAAATAAATACTCATATTTTTGTTAATCAGGCTGAGGTGTTTGTCAAATTAATGAAGAAAATTCAGTAGGCAGTCTGATATAAGGTTCTTAGATCATCATAGATGGAGTAACTTAGTAAGTGACAGTGTAAATGTGTACTCCCGGATGTCAGGGGTATAGAGGGAGAGTATCTGAAAGGCTAATCCATATTTGTCATTAACTAATTTTTATAACAATATTGTTGAATTATCATCATGTTACATGTGTCCTTTGTTTGACTTTTTTCCCCCAGTGTCTTCCATTTTGGCCTGAAAATTTGTCTGGTAAATTATGTGTCAGAGTGGTGGGCTATGAAAGTGCATCCACACCATTCTTCTATAACACACAGGACAATGGTACTTTGTTAAGTCTGGAAGAGTTGGTGAGTCTTTGACTTTAAATAATAATATTTTCTATAATTTTGTTATGTTTGTGGTGTTAACCAAGTCAATGTAATTTCTTAGTCCCCTGCATTGAGTGCTGGCAGATGGATTTAAAGTACCTATTGAAAAGTCAGGGTGAATGTAGCAGGATATGCATTTTGTGCTTATGCAGGATATGCAGTTTGTACTTTTAAAAATCCTTTTTGTTAGATGTATGAAACTAGGTTGAATTGACTTCTTCACAAGTTTATAACGAACTGCACAGCTGTATTGATCTATAAATAGAATGGTATAAGTCACCTGCAATTTGTTTACTTGATTTGCAGCAAGATTTGCTGTGATGTGTGCGCCACCATAAAAAGAAGGGAAGATTACTTCTGTATCTCAAATTCCTAAGCTATTACAACATCATAAAGATATGTGATGTAGCATTCTTGACAAACAAATGGACAGTTATTAGTATGGTTTAAAAATGGTTTTATGTTTAAACTGATACAATTTTTGAATTTTTTACTTGCATTACATGCCACTGTAAAATTCTAGGCACATAAGTGTTGCATGCTCAAACAAGTCACTCAAAGCAGAGTTACTTTACATATAATCAAAACCAAACACTGAATGGTTGAACAGATTGTTAGGCAAGTCACTCAACTGATTGTTGGGGATGATTTTGGATTGTAGATTGCTGGAGAGATGTGCTGAGGCACTTAGATTTATTTTTTTCAAATAGTTAGAAACACAGGATATGTAAGCGTGATATCTTTGACTCCCCATTTTTGGGTCCTGACCTGCAACCTGATCTAAACTGTTTGGGCTGTCCCTCTCTTTGCAAATATTGAAGGCAGGTTGGATTTTGTTAGGCCACACCCCTTCTTTTCACAATCTTCTGTCTCTACAATGCAAACAGTGTAGATTTAGTACTTCTACATTAACTTGAAATTTTGACATAAAATTAAATTTTCAAATAGCAGAGTGTAAGTCTTCCAGCCTCTTTTATTTCCAGTCCTCTTAGGAGATTTTCAGAAGGCACATGTGTAATGTTGCGGACCTCACTGCCTCTTATAGGGGCCAGCTGGGCCTGATTGGGGCTTGGCCACAGCTGAGCCTACCTTCTCTAATTAGCCCAGGCTTCTTGCCCCAGCCACTGCCCTCCCCTGGGCTGTTTTAAGCCCGAAGGGCAGGAGCGGGTAACTACCCTGCTACAACATGTTAGCTGAATAGGTCCACCAACAAAACTCCTCACTGATAACAGGTGCCCCCTCCCCCCGATACTCGCACTACTCCACAGAACAACAAAGTAAGCTTAAGGTAATGAGGTGTACTGTCTGTGTGGGAGAATCCTCTCTGAAGTTACATATAGCGAGGTTTGACACAACTGTTCTCAGGCCCCTAACACTCACATGACTAGGGAGAGTGGCTTTGACTTTGGAAGACATATTGGATCCTCTGTTCTTCCCTATGTGAGACAAGATTCCTATGGAAAGCCTCTCAGAAGGCAGGGAAAACCTTTTTCAGGCTTGATTGCTTGGGAGATTGATCCATTTACATACCCAGGAAAGGCCTTCCTCACTTCCCAAAAGACATTGACCATCCAAAGACAAAAGTGCTGACCCCTTAAAGCTTGTGGAACACATGTACAACTGTGTCTCCATTTTAGAGGATTATTTTCTCTGTGAATTAACCATTAAAGTTTTTGTTAGAATTAGTTTAACATTGCCATATTTTACTTGGGGAATGCCAACTTAAGAGGCAATAAATACGAAGGTTTGAATATAAGTTCTAACATCTTCAGTATTTTAAGGTGAATGTTTCAGCCAGTACACTGAAACAAATAATCTTAAAAACTATTTCAAAGATTTAACTAAAAATCAGTCGCAACCTACATTAAGATTACATTTGTAAATAGTGTATAAAGGGTTAATAAATGGTTTAATAATTGGTTAATCATTTTCACAATTTGTTAGAGTTCAGCAGATCATTAGATTGCCTATGACTATCCACTATACATGTTATGTGCATCTGTAACATGTTTACAACATACATTCATTTATAAATGGTTTATAAAGGGTACATCTTAATGCAAAGTGACTCAGTTAATTTTCAGTAACTACCGTTCATATTTTATATTTAATAAACTATATACAGTGCAAGTCTTTATCTTCAACAGAATGGAGGCATACTGGTAAATGTGAACATTTCTGAAAATTCTACAGTCATAAACTTCTCAGATTACCATGAGGGAGCTGCTCCAGCTCTTATCATTAACCAGACTCCATGGGACACCCTTAAATATAAACAGAGGTATGTAAAAGTAAGAATTCTGCCATCTATTTTTTCCAACTTTTATCCGGTTTTTAGTGTTGAAGGCAAGGAACCTAAATTCTCATGCACTTTTCTTGAATACAATATAATGAAGATAAGAAATAGATATTTTACAATGATGTTCCAATGCTTCATATTAAACTCAGCTTATGCCATGAGTTTCAGTGGCTTATTTACCTGCTTATTTTTATCGCAGTGGGTTACAGGAGGAGTTGCAGTTAAAACCAAAGGAGGTGCGACTGTTTGCCTGGGCAGATCCCACTGGAATAAGAAAACTAACTTGGACGTATGCACAAAATGTTGGTGAACATGATCTACTTAAGGTACTCTCTTTTTTTTTTTTTTTTTTTTTTTTTTTTTTTTTTTTTTAAAATATTTGGGGAGGAGAGGTGGTAC
>NC_048307.1:53118301-53141680 GCF_013100865.1 Trachemys scripta elegans
TTTTTTTTTTTTTTTTTTTTTTTTTTTTTTTTTTTTTTTTTTTTTAAAGATTGGGGGAGGGAAGGTGTGACCCAAACTAGAATCATGAGTTCATTGAGAGACTGGAGATAAGGCCTTGTCTTCAGATATGGTCATTTAAAATGCAAGACCTTTTGTTAGGTCATGGTTTTTGTTTCTGTACATAGGTAACCTTTTGTGTAGTTGCTGTTTCTACTTGAGAGTATGTTGAAGAATCTTGTAAGCCCTCATGTGTAGGGCAAAACTCAGATCTCCCAATTTCCTTTATCTGAAACAAACATTAATCAGACTAATAAGCAGGCTGTGTATAAATGAGGAATAAGAGGGGCAGACTGTTACTGCTGCCAGGACTAGAAATCTGTATTTGCTGATACACCTCTAAAGAGAGGAGGCAATGAAAGAGGAAGTGATGCAGCAAGTGAAGATGGTCACTCATACCAGTATCAAAAGTGAACAATGTACACTCTAATTATTCCTGTTTGAACTGCAGCAGGTGAAAGCAGCACTTCCTGCAGTTATTTTCCAGAATATAATATGTATTTTTTCTGGGTTGGGGAAAATCACAACCCTGAATTCCTTCCCCTCACTAAGAGGAAACACTTCCGTTGAGTAGAGTACTGCATTGCAGGAGTTGCTCACTGTGAGCTACTTAAGTGTTCAGCAGCATGTACAACATGATTTAGGATAGAGGGTAGAAAGACAATGCTGAGACAGGAAATAGGAAGAAAGGGGAGCAAAACCAAGGTGAAGACATAAACCTAGGAAAAGATCAAGCAAATCCATCCTGCCAGAAACAGCACTTCATATTAAAAAAAAAAAAAAAAAAGTTGATGGACAATTTTGCATGGGCAAAGGATTAGATCACATAGTCTAGAACAGGAAAATAGAAAATAACTGGAAATTGACGGGCAGAGGAATAAAGGAGCATTTTAATTACAAGGTGGAATTTATTTTTCTTCGCTCAGTTTTAGTAATGGTGGTTTGGTTTTGTTTTGTTTTGTTTTTAAATTGAGGTACCTTACAATGTAAACATCGTTACATACTGGAAAATTGCTACTTTCTTGTAGCTTCTGACTATTGAAACCTGTTTTAATGTATGTTAAGACACATCTTTTCAGCTTATGGTTAGCATTACGTTAATTATTGTACATTACATGAGTATTATATTAATACTCACTTCTGAAGTTATATTTCAAAAGCCTTAAATAACTGTCTCAGTTCTCATTCATTCACAGTTATGTTAACCCTGAAAGAATTCTAACACATTAAGGGGATGCTATAACATTTAAACACTACATTTGTCCATTTAATATTGTGATTAGTATACTAAGGTGCTGTACAATAGGGGATTCATTTTTCTTAACTTTGTCATTGTACTGCTAAGGTCTTCAATTCTTGAGATTACCCTTAGTTTCTTTTAAAAAATGTGGATATCTTATTTAACATCTTAATAATCCACAAGACCCAAAATACCAAAAAAAAAAGGTATGGGTTGTATAGGCAGCCCATGATGACAGAAGACTCCATCCCATTAATATCCTACAATAGATTAAAGGTAATAATAAGGTACCTCAGAAATTCTAATTGTTCTGCTTAATTGGGGCCGTTGCTTGCTACTTGCTTTGTGTTTTTATGCAACCAACTAAAGTACCTTTCTTTTTTCCAACTCAGGATGAATGTGGTCAATTTCCTTACAATTCAAATACTCAGATACACTGGGTGTCCTTTCTGGATGGACGCCAGAGAGTACTGCTTTTTACAGACGACGTTGCATTAGTTTCTAAAGCACGGCAAGCAGAGGAGATGGAGCAACCTGATCAAGAAATAAACTTGTCACTTCATAGTCTTGGACTTTCTCTGGTCAACAATGAGACTAAACAAGAAATCTCTTACATAGGGATTACTAGGTACTGCAGATGGAAAGCAAGTTTGCCTTTAAATGGACCAAGGAGTAGTTCGGGCATATACTTTAATGCACTTGAAAACTGTCATTATGCTTCTAAAATAAGACATTTTTTTAGCATTATATGCTGAATTTTTAAAACTACATTTTGTCTGCTGTTGTAGAGCTATCAAGGGAATATACATTTTAAATGCCTGTCTTGTCACAGTTCCATAATTAATTTGATATTTATTTCTGGACTTCAAGTCCTATTATATCATTTGAGCACAGTGGAGTTATTGTGTGACTGGTTAAAGAATTGTGCCTTGTGATACAACACAAGGTAAATTTTGAGTTGATTTGTCACTCTGCATTTTAGTAACTGTTGCTTTCACAATGGCAAATTAAATTTGAAAACACTCATGTGCATGATAATAAACAATCAGTTCTTTTCTTCAATTTCCTATTCATAATTCAGAAATTACTTTACTATTAACTTGATTCTGTGTACTAAATCATATCCTTTTCATCAAAAATTGCAAAGATAGATGCATAGAAATATCCACAAAAGGACATCAGTAATTTGGGTCATGTCTTTACTTTGTTATGATAGTAACTGTAGAAATCTGTATTCAAGAAAAATAAATTTCATTTCTAAATTTCATTTCCACTTTCATGAGTCATTGACTTGGCAGGCATAAAGAAAGAATCATAATTTTGACAAATGAATGGAAATCAGCATCAGAAATATGGGGATGAGGCTTTGTATGTTTTTTTTATTATTATTATTTTTATTAACATTAGAACATTTGGTATACTCTACTTCAATGCATTTTTATTCAAAAGTATTAATTACATTAATGTACTTTCCTTGTAGTTCTGGTGTTGTCTGGGAATTGAAACCAAAGCAGAGATGGAAGCCATTTAATCAAAAGCAGATAAACCTGTTGGAAAAAGCCTATCAAAAATACCTTTCCACAAATGCCATGGAGGATCTGGGCTGGGTTAAAATAGACAACAACTTTGAGGTACACTTGTGGCTGTTCAGTGTTTAATCATACAATTTTTTCTATCAAAATTATTAACAGTTTTTACCATATTACTACCAGTAATGTATTTAGACAACATGTAAAAGTCTTCATTTGGGAAATGCCTTCACAGTGTATGCAATTGTACATTTAAGTATGTTACAGATCATCTCCAATCAGACATTTGTCAGATAGCTTTAATAAACATTGTTGATGATGGTAGCTATGTTAGTTTGTATCAGCAAAAACAACAAGGAGCCACAAGGACTCTAAGTTGTTATTGTTGATGATATTTGTCTGACAGACACTGTAATTTCAATTATGCAGTAGTTGTATGTCATCTAGGATGCATGCAGTACGACAAAAACATTGCAGAACTTGCAGGATATTTGGTTATGAAACCTTGTTTAAGTTGGTCTAAAAAGTTTCTTCCATGTAGAAGTTATACTTTATGTATATTCTTTATGAAGCACCAAAACACATCTCATCCCTTTTATGACACAGGAATTGGAAACTTTATAAGCACATTGGACTTTATAATAATTCACTGTTCACTTACCTTGGGCTTTTGGAATTCAAGACCATAATTGGTGGATAAACTCAGGATATCTGATTTTAAAAATGTATGCCACTACACCTTCTCCTAATAGAAATTCTCCTTTGGCTGTAGCAGTATTAGGGATCAGATGGCAGCCACTAAAAGGATAAGTAAAAAGTGACAGAATCTTCTGTGGCACCTTATAGACTAATAGACATATTGGAGCATAAGCTTTTGTGGGTGAATACCCACTTCGTCAGACACAGCGTCTGACGAAGTGGGTATTCACCCACGAAAGCTTATGCTCCAATACGTCTGTTAGTCTATAAGGTGCCACAGGACTCTGTCGCTTTTTACAGATCCAGACTAACATGGCTACCCCTCTGATACTTAAAAAGATAAGATCAGTCACACTTCCATTCAGTTCAGTATTGTATATGTGCTGAAATACCATTGCAGTCAACTGGACTTTAGGCACATATTTAAGTTAAACATCTGCTTAAGTGCTTTACTAAATAGATGTGTACTGCTGAATTGTGGTCTTTGGATTCCATCTATTTTAGGGCAGTGATGAATGTAAATATTGACTAGTACATTATCGCCTCTTACTTAAAAATGGGAGCTGTTTCATTTTGTGGAATCTTAATCCTTAAAGAGATGCACAAATAAAAATTGAAGACCTAGCATTATACCCGTTCTTCTTCGAGTGCTTGCTCATATCGATTCCAATTAGGTGTGTGCGCGCGCCACGTGCATGATCGTCGGAGAATTTTCTACCCTAGCAACACCCAGTGGGTCGGCTGGGGAGCCCCCTGGAGTGGCGCCTTCATGGCGCTGGATATATACCCCAGTCGACCCAGCACCCCCTCAGTTCCTTCTTACCACCCGTGACGGTCGTTGGAACTGTGGAGCGCGGCATAGCTGTCCTCCACTCTCCCTAGCTTTCTTAGTTTTTGTTGTAGATAGTTGTTAGTTGTATAGTAATAGATTTAGTATAGTTTAGTAGTTTAATAGCTGTTACAGAGTAGTTATAAGTAGTTAGCGGGGCTAAGGGGTTTTCATCTCCACCTTTCCCCTTGGCGTGCAGCCAGGCTCATGCGCAAGGCTCCTGGCTTTAAACTGTGCGCGACCTGTGCTAGGCCTATGCCAACGGGAGACCCCCACGACTCTTCTCTAAAATGTCTAGGGGAGTCTCACCAGACTGATAAGTGCAGGATCTGCAAGGTTTTTCGGCCAAGGACCAAAAAGGAGCCGGGCTTTCATCTTAAACAGCTCCTTATGGAGGCAGCACTTAGCCCAGACCCTCCTTCGGCATGCCAAGCTCCGGCACTGAATGCCTCAGTGCGCAGCACCCCGGTGGCGGCCTCAGGTACTGCACCACGAGGAGACGCGGATAAGACCCCACGGCACCATCCTCCATCGGCACTGCATCCGCCACAAGCCCCTCGGCACTGTTCCCTGTCTCCGGGTCACAAGAGAACCCGTAAAACACAAGAGACTGCCACGCAACAGTAGGCACTGGCGCCCCCCGCACTGGCTGCGGAGTCGCGTCCGGCATCGGAATGTCCGAGGTTGCAGGCGCCGTCATCGACACTGTTGATGCTGGCACCGGTAGTAGGGCCGTTGAGTCCGGTGCGGACTGGCTCCCCGCCCCGTTGCGTGGTTGAGCCGTGTCTCCCGTCTACGCCGGAGACGTTTGCGATGGCGAGAGACCTCATTGCCCTCACGGAACCGGCACCGTCTCAGACCGCGGCACCGCATCCACTCCGCATGGTGCAATCCAGGGGCAAGCCTGCCCTGCTACGCCCTCCATCTCTGAGCGTGGACTCTCAGCACTGCTCCCAGTCTCGGAGCAGGTCCCGACGCCGCTCGCAGTCCTGGCACCGGACTTCATCACGGCGCCGGTCGTTCTCGTGGCCCAGCTCTTCCTCCCGGCACCGGTCCACCTCTCGGCACCGACCCGAGCATCGGTACCGCTCAGAGTCCTGACGCTGTTCCCGGCACCGGTATGAGCACCAATCCCGATCGAGAGGCCGCTCCCGGCACCGATTTTACAGACGGTCTTCTTCGCGATCCAGATCTGGATCCCGGTACTGGCATGGCCATTGGCACCGTTCTCGCTCCCAGTTCCGCTCCCCGGCACCGCTCAGCAGGAAACCCTCTACACAGGTCACTTACTTGGCCAAATGGAAGCGCTTCTCCTGTTGGTGCGAGCAGCGGGTCACGCCCCCCTTGCAGGCGTCGATCCCACTTATACTTGAATATCGCCTATCCCTAAAACAGCAGGGCCTGGCGATATCTTCGGTCAGGGTGCACCTGGCTGCTATATCGGCGTTCCACCCAGGAGAACACGCTTCCTCGGTCTTCTCTAACCCGATGGTCGTCAGATTTCTCAAGGGCTTAGACCGCCTATACCCACAGCTGCGTCAACCGGTTCTGGTGTGGGATCTTAACCTGGTTCTCTCCAAGCTCACGGGGCCCCCGTTCGAGCCATTGGCTACCTGCTCACTCCTTTACCTATCTTGGAAGACAGCCTTCCTTGTAGCCATCACTTCAGCAAGGTGTGTTTCTGAAATCGGAGCCCTCACGTCCGAACCTCCGTATACAGTCTTCCATAAAGACAAGGTGCAGCTTCGCCCCCATCCTGCCTTTCTTCCCAAGGTGGTATCAGCTTTTCATGTGAACCAGGATATATTTCTCACGGTCTTCCATCCTAAGCCACACCCTACGCGACAAGACCAACGTATGCACTCCTTGAATGTACGCAGGGCCCTTGCTTTCTATATCGAGCGTACGAAGCCGTTTAGGAAGACGACTCAACTCTTCGTTGCAGTGGCTGACTGGATGAAAGGCCTACCAGTCTCTTCACAACGTATCTCCTCTTGGATCACGTCCTGTATTCATGCTTGCTACGACTTGGCCGGTGCCCCGACGCCGCGCCTCACCGCCCACTCCACAAGGGCCCAAGCCTCCTCGACTGCCTTCCTGACTCACGTCCCAATCCATGACATTTGTAGAGCGGCGGTTTGGTCATTGGTTCACACCTTTGCTGCTCACTATGCGCTTGTACAGCAGTCTAGAGACGATGCTGCATTTGGATCAGTGGTTCTGCACTCAGCGATGTCTCACTCCGACCCCACCACCTAGGTAAGGCTTGGTAGTCACCTAATTGGAATCGATATGAGCAAGCACTCGAAGAAGAAAAAACAGTTACTCACCTTTGTAACTGTTGTTCTTCGAGATGTGTTGCTCATATCCATTCCAAACCCGCCCCCCTCCCCCACTGTCGGAGTAGCCGGCAAGAAGGAACTGAGGGGGCGCTGGGTCGGCTGGGGTATATATCCGGCGCCATGAAGGCGCCACTCCAGGGGGCTCCCCAGCCGACCCACCGGGTGTTGCTAGGGTAGAAAATTTATCCGACGATCGTGCACGCGGCATGCACACACACCTAATTGGAATGGATATGAGCAATCTCGAAGAACAACAGTTACAAAGGTGAGTAACCGTTTTTTAATGCATAGTGGTTTGAGGATGAAAATAGAATTACCCATTTTTACATTGTTGATTCAGAAAAAAAATCTGTAGCTTTTCAGGTGTTTATAACATTTCTCTCTTGTGATTTAGATGTTTCTAAAGAACCAGTTATTTGTAGAACACTTACATTCCAAGCATATTGGAATTGTTGAAAAAAATCTCTTAAAGTACTTAATAAGGCTAAATAAAATAGAGATAAAACTTTTATGATATTCAGTATTATAAACAATCTGAATTTTTCTTCTATTTTGTATCCAAAAAGGTAATCTTTTATACTACCATAAATTATATAGGCCTTAAGTTTTTGTGTAGCTTTGAATATGATTGTGTTTGAACTAAATGATACATAGGACACACAATTTTTTGTGATTCAGCATTTTTGAGTTAAAATAATGAAGTGATGGAGGTTTTTTATTAAACTGATTATTTCTTCAGAATATTATCCAAGTTACATAGATTTGTGGTAAAAAAAAATTCCGTGCTGGAAAAAATATTTTCATTTGCATGCATATATCTTTAATTCTCAGAGGGGTGGCCGTGTTAGTCTGTAGCCACAAAAATAACGAGGAGTCCGGTGGCACCTTAAAGACTAACAAATTTATAGGGGCATAAGCTTTCGTGGGTAAAAAACCCACTTCTTCAGATGCATGGAGTGAAAATTACAGATGCAAGCATTATTATAGCTGCATAACAGGTATTGTGACGGGTTGAATCACAGAAACTCCCTTGGGAACTGCCACCTGATGTGCCAAGACTACTTCTGATCTTGTTTTCCGTGCCAGCTTGGGACTTCAGTGCCTTGCCTGGTTTGAGCCAGACACACTTGCCTGCTACAAACACAGACCCAGGTCTGAACCACGTCCCCCAAAAGCTGCAGGCTTAATTGAAAACGGCTTAAGAAGTGTTCCTGTCTCTAACACTCAGGTACCCAACTCCCAATGGGGTCCACACCCCAAATAAATCCGTTTTGCCAAGTATAAAGCTTATACAGGATAAACTCATAAATTGTTGGCCTTCTATAACACTGATAGAGAGAGATGCACAGCTGTTTGCCCCCCTCCTCCCCCAGGTATTAATACATACTCTGGGTTAATTAATACAGTAACTCCTCACTTAACGTTGTAGTTACGTTCCTGAAAAATGCAATTTCAAGTGAAACAGCCCCATAAGAATGAATGTAAATGGGGGGGTGGGGGGGTTAGGTTCCAGGAAAAAAATTTTTTTTGCCATACAGTACAGTACTATAGTTGGGAGGTGCCCCCGCCTTACCCATACAGGCACAGCTCACTGGCACTAGAGACAATGAGGTAGGCAAGGAGGCTGAAGGTGCTGTAGGCTAGGAGAAGCATGTTGAGCAGCAGCTTCCCCTACTCTGCAAGCACCAGGGGCGGGGGGCTCAACCCTCGGCCCACCCACGCCACCCCTTCCCACAAACCCCTACCTTTAACCCGCCTCTTCTTCCTTCCCTCCTCCCCCTTTACTCTGCATGCCGTGTCCTCGCTCCTCCTCCCCCTGCCTCCTGCCCGTGGCAATCAGCTGGCTTGCAGTGTTCAGGAGGGAGCGGGGAGGAGCGAGGACACGGCGCACAGGCTCACCTTCACTCCCCTGCCTCCTGAATACCGCAAGCCAGCTGATTGCCGCGGGCAGGAGGCAGGAGAAGGATGGGGGAGGTGCGCCGTATCCTCGCTCCTCCCCTCTCCCTCCTGCCTGCGGCAATCAGCTGGCTTGCAACGTTCAGGGGGCAGGAGGGAGGGGGGAGGAGCGAGGACTCAGAGTGCAGGCGCCCTTCTCTCTCCCCTGCCTGCGGCAATCAGCTGGTTTGTGGCATTCGGGTGGCGGGGGAGAGAGGGGAAGCCTGCGGGCCAAGTCCTCGCTCCTCCCCTCTTCCTCCTGAAGGCCACAAGCCAGCTGATTGCCGGGGGCAGGAGGGGGAAGGCGCTGATCCGCGGGGTGTGCCGGCGGGCAGGAGGCGCTGTTGGTGGGGGGTGTAGGGGAGCTGCCAGCTGTGGACAAAGCAGGCAGCCAAATGACGTTATAGCGAAGCATTGCACAACTTTAAATGGAGTATGTTCTGTAATTGAGCAGGGACGTAAGATCGAAACAATGTTAAGCGAGAGGACATTAAGTGGGGAGTTACTGTAAGTAAAAAGTGATTTTATTAAATACAAAAAGTAGGATTTAAGTGGTTCCAAGTAATACAGACAGAACAAAATGAATTACCAAGCAAAATAAAATAAAATATGCAAGTCTAAGCCTAATACAGTAAGAAAGTGATTACAGATGAAATCTTGCCCTCAGAGATATTCCAGTAAGCTTTTTACAGACTAGCCTCTTTCTTGTCTGAGTTCAGCAATCACTCACACCCCTGTGGTTACTGTCCTTTTTTCCAGTTTCTTTCAGGTATCCTTTTTGGGTGGAAAGGCTACCTCTTGAGCCAGCTGAAGACAAAATGGTGGGGTCTCCCAGGGCTTTATATAGGTTCTCTCTTGTGGGTGGAAACCCCTCCGTTCCCCTGTGTAGAATCCCCTTTACAAGATGGAGATTTGGAGTCACCTGGGCAAGTCGCATGTCCATGCATGACTTAATTCTCTACAGGAACGTTCCCAGGAAAGCTCAAATGTGGATTGGCATCTGTCAAAGTCTATTGTCAGCTTAAGTGTTTCTTGATTGGGCACTTACTGAGAATAGTCTTTTTCTCAAGAAGCTGACCAAATGCTTCACTGAGGTTACTTAAAATCAAATAAGTACACAGCCAGTATTCATAACTTCGAACACAAAAATGATACATGCATACAAATAGGATGAATATATTCAGTAGATCATAACCTTTGCAGAGATATGTTACATGGCATATGTAGCATAAAACATATTCCAGTTATGTCATATTTACATTCATAAGCATATTTCTATAAAGCATTATAGGGTGCAACCTCAGAGGTAAAATAATGCCTGCATCTGTAATTTTCACTCCATGCATCTGAAGAAGTGGGTTTTTTACCCACGAAAGCTTATGCCCAAATAAATTTGTTAGTCTTTAAGGTACCACCGGACTCCTAGTTATCTTTAATTCTGTTGACTAAAAATGTTAATGATACCTTAAATTGGGATAAGATTGCTCCCAACTTCTCCATTCAACAAACTAAAGATATGCACCAAAAGTAACAAAATAAGATCTGGTTTTCTTTCCTCCTTTATAAGGAAAAGAAAAGAAAAAGAAAAATTCAGTGTTGGCTTGTGTACGTCCAGTTCAATAACCATTCTATTATGCAACAGCGATAAAGTTCTGGAAATTCAATTTTTTTAATATTAATGTACTTTCTTTTAATTGATGAATGCCCATTCACGTCTAGTCCAAGGACAGTTTAATGAAATCTAAGAGCAATAATATTAGCCAAATGGAGCTAAAATGTATTATGTGTTTCTAGGTGAATTTTTGTAAGATGCCAATGAAAATGCGCCTCCCAATCAAATGCAGTATTCGACGAAACTTCCTATCGGGCATTCATGTTGAGTTCAAACAGTCTCCTCACCAAAGAAGCTTACGGGCACAGTTGAATTGGCTTCAGGTATCATTTTTATTATTCACTGTAGGCTGAACAAGAATTGCTAGTAAGCGTTGAGATCAATTCCACAGCAGGTGAGATCATCTGAAGCTGACAGTCCTCTTGTGGTAAAATAAGAAGGGGCCACAAGGTATTTGTGGTGAATAATCCTTTGATCTAGATCTCACTGTTAGCTTTGCTTCATCAGCTTAGATGACCTTAAAGACATGCTACAGGACTTTACTGTATCCCACAATTTCACAGGTGGTGCTGGTAAGCAATCTATAGGACAGAATAAAGACGAGTGGGAGACGTTATAATTGAGGTCATGATGGAAATCTTGTTGTGGCAGAGAAAATAATTATAAACGTTGTCAGCATTTAAATTGTTGTGTATTTTGCATTTAGTTATGAGATGTCCCTTACTCTCTGTGCTGTACCTAGAGGTTCAGAGTCCAATCCTACAAGAATTACCTGGCATGGTGTTTACTACTGTGAGCAGTCAACATAGAAATTGCTGTTCTTGGTAGTAATAGTTGGAAGGTTTGGGTTCTTCAGTGTATTGGAAGTCTGAAGCAATACTTGTACAGTAAGAACATTTCCATTGTAAAACTTGAGCTTCTAGGCCTCCCCTTCGCCACTCCCTGTAATTGTAATTGCATACCCATTCATGCACTGCCATGAATTCAGCACCAAAGGTAAATCTTCTGAAGTGCTCTTAAAGTGGAAATAAAGCTATTACATTTGACTTGTAGATTCTGATTACATACAAGCTTAGCAGATTCTAATGTTCTTCAGTCAAAAGAAGAAAGGGAGAATATTTGCTAAAAGCGTTCTCTGAAGGGTAGATAATACTTTCTTAAAGAATGAGAAATAGGAGTTTGTGGACGAAGAAAACTTGTGGTATTCCAGTATTAATACTTCTGCAAAGAACCTCTCTTTAAATAACCAGCTATGTTCCTCATAACTGGATATTTTTTTCCAAATCCTGTTACTTGACTCAAGGCCACAACTGAAAGTGTTTTTATATTCCATTTCTTTTTATTTGCCTAATTATATAAAAACCTTACAAACCTAAAAAGTTCAGTCCATTTGAGAAATTTTAAGAAATTTATCTGTCTACCAAGCTCTCTTAGCTTCTTATAATGTCACTTCAGTCATTTATAGCTTCGTGTTCGCATCAGCACTTCGTACTTGGAGGAGTAATACAATATGGTACCAAGTATTCATTGTATGCCACATTTAGTTGGAATCTCAAATCATAACGTAAGGCCTATGTATGGAATGGGGCATGTGACTAGGCTGTTGAAAGTGGAGTTTACAGAGACCATCTTATTTGATTTGAGCCAAATCCTGTAAAACCTTTTTTTTTTTTTTAAATCCCTTTGAAATAAAGGGGAGTTAATTTTAGTGGGAGCCTGTAAGTAAGGCTTGTAAGTAAGGACTGCAAGATATGGCCCCTCACTATTTAAAATATAAAACAACAACAAACAGTCAGAGTGTTTTTAATAGTACCTAAACCCCTGCCTGTGCTGAAATTTGAAAGCTTATTTGCACACTTCCAATCACAACTGTTATTCTGTTGGTCCTAACTGTTCTTGATAAACAGGTGCTAGCAAGGCTTCAGATATCAGGGTAAACACAAAATAAGATTGCAAATGACAACTTTTACTCCAAAACATCGTTCTATACCTAAGCTGCTTAAGCCACCTGAAGCCAAGGAATCCTTTATAAATCTTACTCTCACTAAAATACTGCTCATCTGATATGACTTTGTTTCAGGTTGATAACCAGTTACCTGGTCCAATGTTCCCAGTTGTGTTTCACCCTGTAGCCCCTCCCAAGTCAATAGCTTTGGATTCAGGTAAGTAAATGCAAGAGTAATCTAAAATTAGTTAGCCATGACATTAAATATTTTGATTTAACTGCAGAATGGAATCCATTATAAAACTAATTTGCACTTTTTTTATTAGAGCCAAAACCATTCATAGATATCAGCATCATCACTAGATTCAATGAGTACAGTAAAGTACTGCAGTTCAAGTAAGTAAAAGCATATTATACCTTGCTTTAGAAATGTTAATACCTGTGGAGCTAATACTTTGAGCCCAGTGGTTCTCAAACCGGGGCCGCTGCTTGTGTAAGGAAAGCCCCTGGTGGGCCGGGCCAGTTAGTTTGCCTGCCGGGTCTGCAGGTTCGGCCGATCGCAGCTCCCACTGGCCGTGGTTCGCCGCTCCAGGCCAATGGGGGCTGTGGGAAGCGGTGGCCAGCAAATCCCTTGTCCCACGCTGCTTCCCGCAGCCCCCATTGGTCTGGAGTGGCGAACCACGGCCAGTGGGAGCCGCGATCGGCCGAACCTGCAGACCCGGCAGGTAAACAAACCATCCCGGCCCGCCAGGGGCTTTCCCTACACAAGCATCGGCCCCAGTTTGAGAACCACTGCTTTGAGCCTGTACCATTGTATGCTAAGATGCAATTAGCGTACCAAGTCTTCCAATCCAAGTACTAAAACAAGTCTCAGCATAAGCCAGTTTGATTAGATACAAAAACACATTCAGAGAACATTTGTGTTGTAAATGCAGTTTTCCCCCCGCAGAAGCTGACAAATCATGGTGACCACCCAGGTAAATGGGCAGTTTACATGGGAGTTTTACAGTGGTCAGAATCAGAGTTTAAGGATCTGAAGCCACTTATCCCATGACCTTTACTACTTTCTCAGAATGTATTTCATGAAGCAATTGTATTGTAATGTATGAAATTCCAGTTAATTATTAGGATAAACCCTAAATAGATTAGATTATTAATGTATTGTGCCTTTTCTGTGTTGAATTGCAGCCTATTATTAATAGCAGAACTCTTCAGATGTCTTTCTGTTAGGCCCCTCCAACTATAAACTGATGCTTTTAATACTCTAATCAGAGCATTAAAATATTGTTATGAGCTTGAACACTTAATACCCAGCATGTGGTTGTTAATTTAAATCTGTATCTATAAGATGATCTGTGATTATAAGTATGCAAAAGTCAGTCACCATATTTTTCCTTTTATCTTTTCTTAGATATTTCATGGTTCTTATCCAGGAGATGGCATTGAAATTGGATCAGGGGTTTCTAGGAGCACTTATTGGGCTTTTCACCCCATCTACTGATCCAGAAGCTGAAAGGCAAAGGGTAATGTGTGTTTAGGAAAAAAGTATTTATTTTGCTAAAACAGGTTTGATTTATTACCATGTGAATTAGATATTTTGAAAATCAAATTTAAAACAAATGGAAAGCATCTTCCAAACTGTAAAATGACTACCAGTTGAATGCTCAGACAGTTGGGGAAAAATATATATTCTCAAATTGAAGTATAGAATTGGGCCCTCTATTAGTTTGTGCGGGCTCCTAGTAGTAGTAGCTTGTCAGTGTTTGGGTAACTACTATTCATAAGAAATGTTAAAACACTTGTTTGAACAATGCACATTCAACTTGTGGATCTCATGGCTACAAGGTGCTGGGGGCCAAGATTGCAGTAGGATACATACAATTATTTTATAGGGCTAATGAAAAAATGCACAGTTAACTTACATATAGAGTATCTTTAATTGAACCTGTTAATAGTTCCCATTTTAATTGACTGTCAGATTGAACGCAAGAATGGCCATACTGGGTCACACCAAAGGGCCATCTAGCCCAGTATCCTGTCTTCTGACAGTGGCCAATGCCAGGTGCCCCAGTGGGAATGAACAGAATAGGTAATCATCAAGTGATCCATCCCTTGTCACCCATTCCCAGCTTGTAGCAAACAGGCTAGGGACACCATACGTGCCCATCCTGGCTCATAACCATTGATGGACCTATCCTCCATGAATTAATCTAGTGCTTTTTTTAAACTTTGTTATTGTTTTGGCCTTCACAACATTTTCTGGCAAGGAGTTCCACAGGTTAACTGCGTTGTGTTAAGAAATACTTCTGTTTGTTTGTTTGAAACCTCCTGCCTATTAATTTCATTTGGTGACCCCTAGTTCTTGTGTTATGAGAAGGAGTAAATAACACTTCTTTATTTACTTTCTCTACACCAGTCATGATTTTATAGACCACTATCATTTCCCCCCTTAGTCGTCTCCTTTCCAAGCTGAAAAGTCCCAATCTTATCAATCTCTCTTCATACAGAAGCCGTTCCATACCCCTAATAATTTTTGTTGCCCTTTTCTGAATCTTTTCCAATTCCAATATATCTCTTTTGAGATGGGGCGACCACATCTGCACACAGTATTCAAGATGAAGGTGTACCATGGATTTATATAGAGGCAATATGATATTTTCTGTCTTATCTATCCCTTTTTTAATGATTCCCAACATTGTGTTAGCTTTTTTGACTTGCGTCTGCACATTGAGTGGGTGTTTTCAGAGAACTATCCACAATGACGCCAAGATCTCTTTCTTGAGTGGTAACCACTAATTTAGACCCCATCATTTTGCTGTAAAGTATGCATACTCATTCCATTTCTTCCTAAGGGAGCAGCAGGTGCTAGTTGTGCAGTATAAGACAGGAGCATTTTTTTATCATCTATACATCTTCAGAAATAAAAAGATCCCCCATAATTTCTGTGTGAGAGTAGCTCCTACAAACTGGTTTTGAAATGAAATGTTCAAACCCATAAAGTTTCTTATTTCCAGGTGGAACTGAAGGCCCTCTCTAATTGAAGGGAAAAAAGCTTTAGGTGAACAAGGACTTCATGGAAATCATAAGGGTTTATAATTTGTAGTTCTCAGCACTCCATCTCAATGAATAAAGTAATAAAAAACTAAAGAATGACAGAAAAATCTTGAGTGAGATGGAATAAATGTGAGAAGTTATATTTGTCATCAAATCAAGAAAATTTACCCATCAAAAGAAAAACGTGTGTAATAGGTCATCTAGAAAGTATTAGTTTGCACTTCTTTGAATAAGGAAGGAATGAGCATAGTTATCACAATTTAGTATATGATGGATAATTATTCTACTGTACTTGTGTATTTGGAGGACATCTCTGCTACAGCTATCTAAGCAATTGTGTAATTATTTTACTTTTACATTTCTTTGATCCCATAGCTTTTTTTTTTTTTCCATTTTGAATTCAGGTTGACATTGAGGAAACCAGAGTTTTGATTTAAAATTTTCTTTTTTACAAACAGACAAAGTTAATTCAGCAAGACGTAGATGCTCTTAATGCTGAATTGATGGAATCTTCCTTAACTGATATGTCAACCCTCAGTTTCTTTGAGCACTTCCATATTTCTCCAATTAAGGTATGTTGTAGAGGAAAATACTTCAGAGAAGCAAAAATCTTAAATAGTATCTCCTAATTTCTTTATCATGTTTAACTAGCCATTCACATTGATTGGATTAAATAACTATTTTCTAGCCTTTCGTTTACAGTAATATGACCCTGCAGGAATCTGTGACTTGTCAGATTTTCAATACTTGGTGGAAATGTTTCTCAGTTGATCTAGGAATCATCAACAAATATTTGTTTTATGTTCCTTCTGCACTTAATAACAATAACTGTCTAAACAGAAGGCTATAATGGATGTCATATGGATGTCAAAACTAGAAAGAATATAAAAATACTAACATATATAATGGTGAAAATGTTCACCTTTTTAACAGATGTGAACAATCTGAATAAAAAGCATTAATCTTTCGTTATACTTAATGTCCTCTCTTTCATTTCTTTTGTTTACCTTTTTATTCCAGTCACAGTAAGGGAAGAAAGCTCACTGATGGTTGTAGTCTAGTTCTGCATCAACCTGTAGTATTCTTCCTCTGCAGTAATGAGTTAATTGCTTAGAGTAGTGTTTCCCAAACTTGGGACACCGCATGTGTAGGGAAAGCCCCTGGCAGGCCGGTTTGTTTACCTGCCCCGTCTGCAGGTTCGGCCAATCGCGGCTCCCACTGGCCACGGTTCGCCACTCCAGGCCATTGGGAGCTGCTGGAAGCGGCATGGGCCAAGGGACATCCTGGCCGCCACTTCCAGCAACTCCCGTTGGCATGGAGCGGCAAACCATGGCCACTGGGAGCCGCGATCGGCCGAACCTGCGGACCCGGCAGGTAAACAAACCGGCCTGGACCGCCAGGGGCTTTCCCTACACAAGCGGCATCCCAAGTTTGGGAAACACTGGCTTAGAGGAACCACAGTTTTTGTAAAGAATTACACTTTTGTTTTTTATAGTATTACAACCTCAAGTATTCAAAAATCATGAATCATGCCCCCCAGAATATAAATGGCTTAAAATTGTTACATTGAAAAAATAATAAAAGATCTTGATTTCTTCTTACTGGGCCTTATTTCTGACTCTTTAGGGTGTATTTGGGTTACATTCTAAGCTCTAGTTGTGCTTCCTCTTCTCTCCCTTCTCCCAAATTAAACTAGTGATTGTAACAATCACATAACTTCAGGACAGAGTTTAAAAAAACACTAAATATCATGGGGCCCACAATAAAATGGTGGAATTTGACTGTACTTTCATTAACTCTTTGGCGCTACTTGTGGAATTTGGTCATATACCTGTTGAATTTCATTGGAGATGGCTATGCTTTTTGGCCTTTTGGAGCTCTATCTTAAGGGTCTGTAATTTTGGGGAAGAAGGGCTGTTTTTTCTTTCCACCAACTAGCGTGGCAGGTCCCAGTATGCAAAAAACCTGGATGGTAGCGAGGCTCAGAAATTGACTAAGGTGAGCAGTTGGGGGGAAGGGGGAGGAAACAAAACCAAAACTTAAGCAAGGAGAGATACTAAGAAACCCCACAATAAGGTTGATGCAGTAAGCAGTTTCTCAATATAGTTGAGAGAATGAATATGGATAGAGAAGGCTCTCTGTTATGCTGCTCCCTGCTAAGGTAGAGAAATTTTGAAGAGTCCCCCTACTTGCTAAACAGGTAGTTCTTCTTCGAGTGCTTCCTCATTTTGATTCCATTCTAGGTGTATGCACGCCCGCGTGCACAGTTGTCAGAGACTTTTGCCTTAGCGGTATCTGTAGGGTCGGCTGTGGTGCCCCCTTGAGTGCTGCGCTCATGCGTCAGTATATTAGGCGCCGGCGACCCTTCGCCCTCTCAGTTCCTTCTTACTGCTCATGACAGTTGGTTGGAGTGCCTCATCTTGCCTTTAGCAAGAGCATTAGTGGTTCTTCATAGTCCTTTGTTCTACCTAATCTGTGTATAGTTAATAGTAGTTAGTTAGCTAGTCTTTGTAGTGTTAAGTTAGAGTCCTGGCTGGCAAGGTCATTGGTCCAGTCACGATCACTACTTGCATATCGACATCAGGGAATTCAGGGCGGTGCACCTGGTCTGGCCTGCCAAGCCTTCCTACCTAATATACTGGGCAAAGTGGTTCAGGTCCTTATAGACAACAAGGCCGCTGTGTTCTATATCAACAAGCAAGGCAGAGCCAGGTCGACGGCCCTCTGTCAAGAAGCCCTCAGGCTCTGGGACCTCTGTCTGCAGTACGGTATATGTCTCATTGCAGCGCACCTTCCAGAGGCCAAGAACGCCTTGGCAGATTGCCTCAGCAGAATCATCTTGTCTCGCCAGGTGGTCAGTTTAATCTTCTGTAAGTGGGGAACTCCCCAAGTGGACCTGTTTGTAACCAGACAGATTAGGAAATGACATGTCTTTTGATCTCATCGATCATCGATGAGAGGCTTGGACAGGGGGCCCTTGTCGGATGCTTTTCTACTCCTGTGGTCGGGAGCTCTGATGTATGGCTTTCCTCCAGTGCTGTTGCTCCCCAGGGTCCTTATGAAGATCAAGCAGCACAGAGCAAAGGTGATCCTCATAGCATCAGCCTGGCTGTGCTAGCACTGGAACAGCACGCTGCTGGACCTTTCGGTGGCAACTCCGTTGCAGTTGCCTCTTGGGCCGGAGTTGCTGTCCCAAAATCACGGCAGTCTTCTGCCACCGAACCTGGCAGCGCTGCACCTGATGGTTTGGCTGTTGTGTGGTTGAATGAGTGGGACAGCAGTGCTTGGCAGAAGTTTAGCAGATCCTGTTGGGAAGTAGAAAGCCCTCTACCAGAGCGACCTACCTGGCTAAGTGGAAGCTGTTCACTTTTTGGACCTCAGAAAAAGGTGTCCAGTCTGAGCGGGCCTCGTTGCAGCTCATTCTGGAATACCTTCTGCATCTCAAGCTCCAGGGTTTGTCCCTTTCATCGATCAAGATCCATCTGGCAGCCATCTTGGCGTTCCATCCACTGCTCAAGGGCAGGGCAGTCTTCGGCCAGGACATGACTGCCAGATTCCTCAAGGTCCTTTAGCGCCTCTACCCGCACGTCAAGGATCCCGTTCCTTCGAGGGACTTGAACTTGGTGCTGTAATGGCTCACGGGGTCCCCTTTCAAGCCTTTGGCTTCCTGTTCTCTCCTTCTCTTGTCCTGGAAGATTGCGTTCCTGGTTGCGGTGACTTCGGCCCATCGAGTCTTGGAAATTCGGGCGCTCACTTTGGAGCCGCCTTATACGGTTTTCTACAAGGACAATGGAAAGCGGAGACCACACCTGGCTTTCCTTCCCAAGATGGTGTCTCAATTTCATTCAAGCCAGGACATTTACTTAAGTCTACAAAATTGTTCATCACGGTGGCTGACAGGATGAAAGGACACCCTGTATCTGCCCAAACAATTTCTTCTTGGATCGCTGCCTGCATTCGCTTCTGCTACAATCAAGCGAAGGTGTTGCCCCTGGCGGTTGTCACTGCCCACTTGACCAGAGCACAGGCCACTTTGGCAGCCCAGGTACCTATCCAGGGCATCTGCATGGTGGCCACCTGGTCGTCTGTCCATACGTTTACGTCCCACTACGCACTGACCCAGCAGGCCCGGGACGATGCTTGCTTTGGTAGGGCAGTACTGCAAGCCATGAAACTGTGAACTCTGAGCTCACCTCCCTAGATACTGCTTGAGAATGCTAGAATGGAATCGACGTGACCAAGCACTCGACGAAGAAAAAACGGTTACCTTTCATAACTATTCTTCTTCGAGATGTGTTGCTCATGTCCATTCCATTACTCACCCTCCTATCTCTGTCGGAGCTGTCGGCAAGAAGGAACTGAGAGGGCATAAGGTCGGTGGTGCCTAATATACTGATGCGTGAGCACAGCACTCAAGGGGGCGCCACAAACAACCTTAAGGCAAAAGTTTCCGACAACTGTGCACGTGGGCGCGCGCACACCTAGAACGGAATGGACACGAGCAACACATCTCAAAGAACAACAGTTATGAAAGGTAACCATTGTTTGCCTGAAGAGACTCAGAACTGAGATCACATATTGCCAACACTGTGAAATGTGTAGTTCCAGAGAAGAATTCAGGATAGTTAAAATACAAGCCTTTTTTGCCAATACTAATTTCCATCAGGACCCAAATGAGTCACTTATATTCCACATTCTTTTCTGTCAGTGAACTTGATTGATGTCATCATGACTTATGAATAAACTTTGGCGTTATTCTCACGATTTTTATGAACAGAGGATTTTGTTTGCGTTTTACTGTGCTCTGTGCACATGGTAGAGCCCTGCAAATCCGCGGATAGCCACAGATATCCACGAACCATGTTTCCAGCTTGCAGATGGATGCGGATCCAAATTTTGTATCCATGCATGGCTCTACACATGGGTGAATAAAAGAGCTATTAAGGGAACTTGATCACTATTTTTTAAGCGCATTGCAGGTGTAACTGTTAAAGTAGTGCAATCTTTAAAAACCAAGTCAAATATAAATAATTTACAAACATGATTGTTGGATTTCATATATACCTGTTGATTTCACTCATTACAAATATTTTTGTCTTGTAGTTGCATTTGAGTCTGTCTTTGGGTTCAGGTGGAGAAGAATCAGATAAGGACAAAAAAGAAATGATCGCTATTCATTCGATCAACTTGCTATTGAAAAGTATTGGGGCTACTCTGACTGATGTGGATGATCTTATATTTAAGTAAGCTGATACTTCTGGCTAATAGATTTTGACTGTTAAATTTGTAAATAGAGTTAGTGAATTCTTGCAGGTATTTCAGTTCTTCAGCAGTAGTCAGTAAATGATTGGTCTGATTTAACGATTTAGAATGAATTTAATTGCTCTATAATCAAGTAAGGTGACGTGCATGTAAAGTATGTGTGTTATTTTTAAAAGCGGACTTGAGCTCCTCGTGGGAAGGAGATGAATGGGAAAGGAAGGGTATCTAATTGTTCTAAATCCTGGCACTGCATCTCTTGGTATCCTTTGCTCCCTACAAATGTATAAAGTAGTGCTCTAACTGCATTACTGAATAATGCACAATAGAAAGGTATAGGTTAGTTAAATAGTCTAATACTAATCTCTAGTTACTAAGTCCATAAAAGATTTTTTTTCAGTTATTAAAAGTTCCTATTTGTCTTTCAGACTTGCTTTCTTTGAAATTAAGTATCAGTTTTACAGGAGAGACGAGCTAATAAGGAGAGTTGTTACACATTATAGTGAACAAGTAAGTTCATTCAGTGAATTCTACTTTTTAAATATATATTTTTAGGATAAATATACCTGCCTGGAATGTGAAGCTTTTGTGAAATAGTTTATTTGGGTATAAACTATTAATTTTACAAATCCATTGTTCATAGTCATTTTTGTGGCAAAGCATCTAAACCTGAATTACCTCTACTTCAAATGGATTTCAGTTTCAACAGTTCCTGCTTTTTCTTTTGCCCACCTATGTCAATACAGTACTAGACTCATCATCCACCATGACATTCTAATAGAGCTACTTGTACATGTGCCGCATCTTTTGTCATAGCCAGACCCTTTCACAATCACTCAAACAGAGCATACTTACTCCTGTGCCCATGTAGTGCTTTTATCCTGGTCTATAGCATTACGCAGTACTTCTGCTAAGCCACTGTTTTAATACCATCTTACTTGTGCTTGAAAGATTTAAAAAGCTATGTTATATAGATTTTTAATTCTAACTTGGGTGTAGTGTTAAACAAGAGCTGATATGTACTATGTCCACTTTTGTTCTTCATTTAGTTCTTGAAGCAGATGTATGTTCTTGTACTGGGTTTAGATGTCCTGGGAAATCCATTTGGCTTAATCAGAGGTTTGTCTGAGGGTGTTGAAGCTTTCTTCTATGAGCCTTTCCAGGTATGATTTCTTCTTTTAGGTCACTGTATTAGTCAGTTAACTATAGGTTGCTAAAAGTATTTTGGAACCTGATGAAGAATTGGGAAATTGTGACACTTGCTACTTGAAGAAATGTCTTGTTAAAGGGTATGTCTATACCACAATAGAAGATGCATAGGATGGCTGCGGTTGGCCCGGGTTAGCTAACTGTGCCTTGCTGGGCATGGGGGCTATGATATTGTAGTATAGATGTTTTGGCTCGGGATGGAACTCAGGTTCTGAGACCCTGCAAGGGGGGAGGATCTCAGAGCTTGGGCTCTAGCCCAAACTTAAACGTCTACACTGCTATTTTTAGCCCTGAAGCCTGAGTCCCGTGAGCCCCATTAGCTGACCTGGGCTCTGAGACTCAGTGCTATGGGTTTATCACCGTGTAGACATACCCTAAATGAACGGACATTTTCTAATGCACAGCAGTTGCCATTTGATTCTTGAAGAGCTGTAGGATGAAGAGGGGCTTTTCTCTCTCTCTCTCTCTCTCTCTCTCTCTCTCTGTATTTTAATTTGTAGTAAATTTCATCTTTAGGGGGCTGTTCAAGGACCTGAAGAATTTGCTGAGGGCTTTGTGATTGGTGTAAAGAGTCTTCTTGGTCACACAGTAGGTATGTATCATGTACCTTTGTCATTGACAAAAGTACTTATTAACCTAGTTCTTGTACTGTATGACCAAATGTCTTTGCAGAGTTTTTGCTATTTTAATTTGGTTGAGAAGCATTTTCAAAACACTAATCATGGGAATCATGGCAGAAGCTGTGCTAGAAAACACTGGCTGAAGAGATCTCTGAGCTATTAACAATTATTTTTCAGAATTCATGGAGGATGGGAGATATCACAGAGGACTGGAAAAGGGCAAATATAGTACCTACCTGTTTTAAAAAAAGGGAGTAAGGGAAATTACAGACCAGTCAGTTTAACTTTGGTACATGGAAAGATAATGGTGCAAATAGTCCAGCAAACTGTTCATAATCACCTAGATGATAATAAGCTGATAGTAGCGGTCAACATGGATTTGTCAAGAACAAATCCTGTCAAACCAACCTAATACTGTAACTCCTCACTTAACATTGTAGTTATGTTCCTGAAAAATGCGACTGGCTCTGATAATTGTAACTTTTTTAGTAAACAATTCTGATGGTGTAGAAGTCAAACCTCCCTTGCTGCAGTTTAAGCCACTTTACTTTGTGTTTTGTCCTTAGGGGTTAAGGAGAAGAATGTATCACCCTCCTTTTTATAACAACCTTTTACAAACCTATAACAACCTTCTGCCTCTTCTGAGAGAGCTTTGATTGGGAACCTTCTCTCCTGAAGGTACTCAAAGACTTATGTCCCCCCTCAGTTTTCTCTTCTCCAGACTAAACAAACCCAATTTTTTCAATCTTTCCTCAAGGTCATATTTTCTAGACCTTATATCATTTTTGTTGCTCCTCCCAGCCTTTCTCCAATTTGTCTTCATCTTTCCCCAAGTTTGGTGTCCAGAACTGGACAGAATACTAATTCTGTCTGGCAGCTAATTTATGAAAATGTAGAATGCATTGTCAGTGCTGGGATGATAAACAAGTGATAAGTATTAGACTTTGAAGACATTTTTTGGAGACCATGAATAGTATATCCAAGATAAAAAGCAACAAAGAGTCCTGTGGCACCTTAAAGACTAACAGATGTATTGGAGCATAAGCTTT